>NC_089768.1:18672500-18710000 GCF_040412425.1 Macrobrachium rosenbergii | reverse complement strand
CCCTGTGGACAATGCTCTCATTTGAGAGAGAGAGAGAGAGAGAGAGAGAGAGAGAGAGAGAGAGAGAGAGAGAGAGAGAGAGAGAGAGAGAGAGAGAGAATTATCCATCGCCGTTAACTGAACAAGGGAATCACCACAAGTGTATATTGTTAAGAGTTCAAGAAAATCGACCCTAGCTAGACAGCTTGTTCACCGAATCCTAAGTATCGTGAGTACTAAAACACTTATACTAGTACCTATTTCAACTCTGTATTTTACAATTAAAGTTTCTCTACGCTAAATTATTCTTACAACTTTCTTATATTGCTCGTTAACTTGCCATTCAAGGCCCTGTACTTGATTTATCAAACCTCCAATACCGTTAAGAAGTCCTTCCTCACAAAACAACCTAACTGATAGATTTTCTTCTACGTAAAGGTCTGACCGTCGTTGAGAAAATTAAGTGCCATAGCGAATTTATATGGTAACAAAATTGATTCCACTGCATGGGAAATGTCAACAAAAAATTGCCATCTCTTTGAAACAAAGACCGGAGTGGCTTTTAAATTCTCCAATATTTACGTAGTGATAACTGGTTAGTTTCGTACTTTGAAACTTGAGAAACACGACGAACTGGAAAACAAATATATTTAGGAAATCCATGGGGGCCCATGTGGTCATTCAGCACTGGAAACAATGTTGACTGAAATTTGCAATTGAAAATAAGCATGTGCACGATGACACAAACCAGCACAGATTAATACATTCCAATAAACACATTTACAAAGATTAACACACTCCAATAAATACGTTTTTACAAACTTAATCCTGCATGCGCATAGCTAAAATTAAAACAAAAAATATCTTAAATAGCTAAAGGAGTAAAATTTAGATCTGACTATACAGATTTTTATCCTTTAAAAATACTATTACCCCTAAATACATCACAGCCGTAACGCCAGTTTTAGTCAAATAAATCAATCATAGTTATCACGCAAAATTTAAATTACGTCATCGCCAATCAAATGATGTCTGGAATCTATAATTCGTTATGAGTGATGATTACGCAGTGATAAATATACATGAAATATCAGTAACTAATAAAACGGGCTAATTCCTGTTTCGGTGGGGTTGACGGGTTTTCCCTTTAAATAATCCTGTTTTATTAGTTACTGACGTTATTTTTTCATTCTCTTCGTTACCTCGACAATCCTACAGCGTGTATTGCCAGGCCATCTTGATAGCGGAGCATATACTGGTGTTTTGAAAGTGACATTCCACCAGTATATGCTCCATAGTCAGGTTAGCCCGGCATAGGGCACACACTGTACGATTGTCAATTTGACAAAGTGAAAAATACATTAAGCATCAATAACTAATAAAATATTTTAATTTCAAAGGAAAAACATAAGTCACTATCGAAACATGAATCAAGGTTTTATTGGTTACTGATAATGCATGTAAATATATTTGTAAACGTCACTCAGTGACTTACAGTCGGGGTTTCTCTTCCACACTGTAGAGGGAGCATGTCGCTCCGAAACTAAATGGATTTCTTAAAACACATCGTTCTCCAATTAGTTTCTCTCTTTTCCAAGTAGCTTAAACCTTTCGGTCTTCGGGCCGTTTTAGTCGTTATTACCTTGGGAAGACTGCCAACGAAAACCAATTTTATTGTTCACACATTGTTTATTTTACTTGCATAGAACTCTGTGCTTTTACTTGCATAGAACTCTGTGCTTAAGAGTTTAACTTCTAATATATGGCTAGCCTACAGACTTCCAGCTTTATTACTTATTGTGCTTTTAAGTGATATTTCAGAACACTGTTGCTTCACTCATAACAGCCCATATGAGTTTTCACATTGTTGCAATACTTCGTTAATTAGTTATAAAAATCGTAAGATCACATTGTTTATTTTACCTGCATAGAACTCGTCCTTAAGAGTTTAACTTCTAATATATGGCTAGCCTATAGACTTCCAGCTTCATTACTTATTGGAAGTGATATTTCAAGCACTTGCTTCACTCATAACAGCCCATATGAGTTTTCACAGATTGTTGCAATACCTCGTTAATTCGTTATAAAAATCGTAAGATTACATTGTTTATTTAACCATCTTAGAATCAAAGTCCAAGTTTTTCCTTTTATCGTTCAATACCTCGAGAACACCCACTACAATGGTTTAATTCCTAACCAATCTAAAGTTACTTCTTTAAATAACAGGTTGGGCAACATTCGTTATAAAAATCGTAAGATTACTAAAAGTAACCAATCTTACATCAAAGCCAATTTTCCTTTTATCGTTCATTTCAACTCGGAACATTTCAAAAATGGTTTAATTCCTAACTTCAATCTAAACTTCAATCTAAAGTTACTTCTTTAAATAACTGGGGTAACGGCATTTCAACTCGGGCATTTCATCAACTCGGGCATTTTTTAAAACAGTTCTAACTCATCATACCATGAAGCGAATGCATTTGCATTAACCAACTCAAAACTCATTTCCAGGTTCAGTGTTGAGAAAGATGAAAATATCATTTCTGGTGAAAATAAAATACTAAGAATATTAAAATTTGTTTTTAAGATTCCATATCATTACCAAGAAAATCATCCACAAATCTTAAGGCGTGCGTAATAGTCTTGATACTCCACACTTCCGGTCAAACCACTAAACCAGTAGGCAGGGGTCACTGGTGTCCGGTCGGATATTTAACAGGACGCAACAAGTATGGCCGTTGGCTCATTTGATACTCCCTATGGGCGTTGATGTCCGGTCGTATATTTAACACGCAAAGTGATTAATCGTTGGTTCATTGATGACTCCCTCATACTACGCCTGCAAAGCAAAACACGGCATGAGCCAAGGCATAGTGTTCCGTAAGAAGTGTCAACCCTAAGCTTTAACTTACTTGGAATCCTAAGCTTTAACTTAACTTGGAATAGCTAAAAACAGCTAAAAACTATCCTCCATAATAAAGATAATTAAAATTAAAAGACTGAATTTGAAAAAAAACTTAAAAAATTCAAAAACTTAAAAAAGAATATTTAATATTCACTGTTTTCAACAATATTAAAACTAAGATAATCTTTAATATTCTGTATCAAGTAAGTTTAAAAACTTTAATATATTAGCTAAAAGAATTACTCTAAGATCATTAACAAATAACCACAAAAGCTATTCCACATTTCAGCAAAATCTAAAAAACTAAATAAGACTTAAGATAGTTTTAAATAGGACAAGTAGTTAAAGAAAAATGCAAGCCCCACCGCTAACATACGGTAAATAAATTACCGTATGTCGCTAGTGGCATCCTCCCCACATCAGGGGCTCCGCCCCTGAAGGGGGAGGATATTAAGCTTGCAAAGGGGTTTTGAAAAGCAAACAAAAGTAAAGATACTTACCATTGACAACGATATAGTTACCAAGCTCCTCGTGATGTAGTATCCTCGTCTTCACCTCAGTGAATCTGAAAAAACAAAGAACCAGGCTAAAAAAATGGTTAAAGAATCATGCGATTTAAAAACTTAAAAGACAAGGTAGACGTTATCGCTAAACGAAAATCAACGTTTAATGAAATGCACTGAAACAACTTACAACGAAATGCATTTGAAACCGAAAGAAAACAGCAGACAAAGGAAAACATATGAAAACAAAACACTGGAAAACTCACCCAAAACGACGGCTGACCAAGCCAGACGAACATCGCAGAGATATAGACTTCCCATTGTTGAAGCAAGTGAGCAGACACGCACAAGGAAAGTCAAAACTTCAAAACACAGAAACGCCACAAGACAACAGACAAAGACAGCTCGATTCCACACTCCAGTTCACCGTGCCGCTGAATTCTTAACCATTTGACCTGCAGTCCCTCCCAACGTCAACAACGGCCCAAGAAGACAAGGAGCGTAAACTCAAGGGTGTATTACCTTTTAACAAACAGTTGCCAGGTAATCGCGATTTCCTACAACGAAATCGTTAAACCTCGCAAACTGACAGAACGTTGCACTGACATTTCTTCCTGGTTATATTTCGTATTTCCTTTTTACAATTTTCGAACTTAGACATTCTATACCCGAAATCTGTATTACCCTAAGGTCTCTGGCTGAAAATGAATTGCATGCTACTGCTTTTATCATTGTTATCAATAATTTGATTATTACTGCTATTTCATTATTATTAATTATGAACACTAATATAACTATTATTTCAGCAACTATCTGCGTATAGCCCAGTCACTATTTTTTTTTATTTGGTTTATCCAAACTGTTTGTATTTTGTTGCCTCCGATTTCTTTATTCCCTATGTATGGCTCTGAGCTGAAATAAAGGATACTATTATTATTATTATTATTATTATTATTATTATTATTATTATTATTATTATTATTATTATTATTAAAAGAGGCCAATTCGTCAAAAGTGACGAGAAAACTGGAATAATTTTTCAGTTTCGTTGTTCTTGTACAAATTGTATATTCATAACATTTATAACAGCATGTACTGTATACTTGCCTTAGTTCGGTCATGTCTGACTGACTGTAAATATTGCTTAAAATGGAAATATGGTCTTTTTTCTCTTAGTTCCAATGAACACGAAAACGATTCCAGTACAATAAATGTAACTATAGACAAATAGGTCTATAGAGTACAAGAGTAATGTAATTAATCTGGTCTTTTGCATATATCTATCTATCTACCTATATATATATATATATATATATATATATATATATATATATATATATATATATATATATATATATATATATATATATATATATATATATATATATAGATATACACACATAATTATATATATATAATTATATATATACATATATATATGCAGGTATGTATTTACGTATGTATGTATGTATGTGAGTATGCGCAGACCGGCGTTCTTTTCCTTGTGACTCGTGTACAGTAAAAATAAAAAAAGAGACAGAACCAAATACAGGAAGGAAAATGCTTCATCACCTATGAATAGATACAGCGCCAACTCAGGAAAGTCTAAAAGGGCAATAGAAACCGTGAACATGTCTCCTTAAATTCCTCTAATTCTGAAACGACTGTGAATCAAACCGTAAGAAAGTATATCCTCAAAATGATATGTATGAGTGTATGCATGTAAGTATGCATATATATAATATATGATATATATTTTATATATATATATACATATATATACACACACACACATATATATATATATATATACATATATATATATATATATATATATATATATATATATATATATATATATATATATATACATATACGTATAACACATACGCATACATATACATACATATGTATATATATACACATACATACACATACCAACACACACACACGTATATTTATAAATGATGCATGTGTATGTACAGTATGTCTGTATCTATGTGTGCACACGTGCTTTCTCTTGTACCTTGTGTACAATAAATATAAAAAAAAATAGTAGTAAGTGCACTACGATAAATACTTCATAAAGTATAAATAGAACAGCTCCCACTTAAGAAAGTCTAAAGGGGTGATAAAAACCGCGAACACGTGTCCTTAATTCCCCTAATTCTGGAACGACTGTATATCAAACCGTAAGAAAGTATATTCTCAAAATGATATGTATGAGTCTCAGAAAGAAATAAAACCACGAGTTTTCAAGGAACGTTCGTATGATTTTTTTATTAGTGACACTGGGGAAAAAAATTGAATAATTAGCAGAGAATCCCAAGTGTGAAAGCTATGAAAAACTTGCCGTAAATTACTCCAAATGGCTAATGGCCCGCTAAACTAGCGAGGGTCACCATTATAAGAAGCGCTTTTGTGTCTCACGCGTGCTAATGCTTCTCTTTTTTTTTTTATTCGACTTATCTTTTTGCTTCTTTTCTCATTCGTTCCACGCCACACAAGCGCGCATGCACGCCTGCACACGCACATACATGCATAAATAAAATACACTTGTATACACACACACACACACACACATATATATATATATATATATATATATATATATATATATATATATATATATATATATATATATATATATATATATATATATATATATATATATATATATATATAACAATGACCTTTAAGCATGGGCAACAATGGGCATACTGTCAGTGCAAATTTAATTGGTGTGCGTGCGCGCGTATGTGTCCATGGATGCACATGCGCACTCGCACAAACAAAAGATATGTTTTTCTCAACAGAAGCCTTCGCATAGTCCTGTTTTCATCACGATTCCACTTCTCCTTGCAGCCATGCACAGCTGTATACCTCTTGAAGCAGAATAAAGTAACTAGCAAGAGTGGTGGAGATTAAGCGCAATTTCAAATTACTTGCAATTTACTCATGGAAAGCGTTCCTCAGCTGGCAATTTAGCCAGTTAAAAAACATAAGCATAGAAAAGTAAAAACATTCAGCAATCTATAAATTTAGGCATAAATGTGCAACCTTGTCCTGGAGTCTTAAAACTGTCGCTAAATGCAATGGTCTTTTCCTTGTTGGTAACTTTCAAAATTCTAAAATACAATTACGTGCCAATGTCGATTCATTTCGTGTCTCGGGGAAAGAAATCATGCCTGAATGAGCAGCCTTTAATCTATGATCACCAATTTCTTTCAGCCATGTCGTTCAGTGAAATATTCTTTGCCCTTTCCAGTGAAGGGTTATTATTATTATTATTATTATTATTATTATTATTATTATTATTATTATTATTATTATTCAGTAGATGAAACCTATTCATATGGAACAAGCGGGGTGGGGGCAATTGACTTGAAATTCAAGCTTCCAAAGAATATGGTGTTCATTAGGAAGAATTCTTAGGAAGAAGTAAATTGAAATACAGAAAGAGGAGAGCCAACTTATAAAAAAATAATAAATTAATACATAGATAAACAGATAAAAAAAGTATTAAAATGCAAGCAGAACGGCATTAGGGTAGCAATGTATTGCATCTTCTCTTGAACTTCTCAAGATCCAATTGCACGACGTCCTCTGGAAGGCTGTTGCACATTTAATCACAGAAGCCGGCTTGGATGTTTTACAAAAGGTTTCGTAAGCGCAAGTTCTGACAGGAAATATGTGCTTTACATGATAATCTATTTAATAAGTCCCTACATCGTTTTATCAGAGGTGCTTCTTCAGTGCAACATGAGTCAATTCTTACGTTTATGAGACAATATACTATTAACTACTAATCATTTGTGTTCGTCTTGTAGAACAGTCCAGAAGGCGATGAATTTAGAAAAAAGCAGTATTGTATTGAACAGAAAACGGATTTTTGGAGTAAGAAAGACAGACAGAAAAATCAAAATAAATAAATAAATAAATAAATAAATAAATAAATGAAAGAATCTAGGCTATGGAATATCACCTAAGAATGACGTCATCCCCAGGCCTATGAAAGGCACGGATACAGAGGATACCGGTATAGAACTTAAGGGCGGAAAATACTGACCACAGGGCTCCTTGAATGACCCAATGTCTTAGGGACACAAAAAGTTCTAATATATTAAACATAAAACATTTTGAAAGAAAGGGTTGTTTGGTGTCTACCTGAAATATCACTAACAAAAACAAAAATTGAATAATGTGGCTGTGAAAGATAATATTTCAAAACGGACATATCCCTAAGACTTCTGAACAGTTTATACCTTCCAACTGCTCATAACCAACATTATTCTGCTTTAAACACATTGGTGTGTGTATGTCGGAGTGTTTTTAAACACATAGACAGTCAGTGAATACATCTTCATATCAAACTTACCAATACAGGAAAAGAATTATTAAAAGACAGCATGGCGTTCCTTCAATGTGTTATTGAAGTTGGTATAAACAATGTTTAAATATAAGCCGGAACTTAGAGAGAAATAAACAGAGAAAAACAAAATAACGTTTTTTATTGTATTTATATGAACAACTTCTAATTCCAAAAGCACTACGAGGCTTGTTGGGCAAAGATGATTTTCGGATACCCGAAGGACCCCATCGAGAGAATTCCGACCAAATAAATACAGATAATGACAGATAGGGGCCATCAAGTCCCCCTTTCAGAAAGATCCAGCCATCTTGACGGGCCTGACTCGCTGTTAGAAAGGATCAAGATCTGGTGAAATTGAATCAGAGCCGAGCCCTTTTGGGGGTGGGGGTTGGGGCGTGGGAGGGGTGGAGGGTTGTTGGAGGGAGGGAGGGAGGGGATGAGCTGGAGGACGTCAGGTAATCTCAGCATCGAAGGGGAGATGAATCCCTGAGGTGATAGGGAAGCCTCTAGCTGATTCGTTCCAGCAGAAATCAAATCCCCCTCGGAGGATTAAATCAAGTGGTATCAAATACTCCCGAGGGGATTCTATAACGTCAAGGAATGCCGCAGTGCCACCCGGGACGGTATATAAACTTCAGCCCTTCCATCGTGACAAATATTAAGACTACACGAGAGATCTGAGGGAAGGGGGAAGCGACAAAAATCGAAATGGAAAGCAACGCTACTTTTTCTCGAGAGCCTAAAAACGAAAACAAGAGAGAGAGAGAAGAGAGAGAGAGAGAGAGAGAGAGAGAGAGAGAGAGAGAGAGAGAGAACTGGGGGTTCTGGCATCTCATTTATATCCCCTACTCCACTCGCCACCGGTACTGCAGATCTTTTCTTTTTCTTTCTAATTTCCTATTAATGACCTTCCTACTTTTCTTTCTTCTCGTAGAGATCTCATCTCTCCGGCCCCTACTCAATCTCCGACTTTTTCTTCTCCTTTCGCTTTTCCCCCACTTTGATCTGAGGCTGCCACACGAGTGGAGTACACCGGACAGACCGAATAAACAGAGTCGCACTGACCAGAGAAAGCCGAAAGTAACGGCGCGGGGAGAGAGACGGAGCAGGGGAGAGTAGTGTTGACTCAATGGGCAAACAGGGACATTGATATCTTCTGGCGAGTTTGGTGATCGGTGCGCTTGAAAGGCTTCGTTTGTTTTGCTTCAATTGAAAGTCGGGTGGAAGCGTAATGGATCTCTGGATGTTGTAAGTGGCGGCAATACGTTTTTTAGGTTTCTCATTTTTTTTTTTTTTTGTTCCGTGTACACGAGTGTTGGAGATGGGGTACGTAGGATAGGAAAACCCATAGGCTATGGGATGGATTGGCAACTATCAAAACGAAGAGAACGGTGCTGCAAGAGAGTCCCATACAAAGATATTTTCTGAAATTAATGGATATTATGTTGGGCAGTTCATTAAAGGTATATCACATTATTGGTTTATTTAATGTACCTCGAAGCACAGACGTTTGTGAATGGTTTGTCAAGAAAAAGAAAAAGATTTAGTATATAATATGCGTATATATATATATATATATATATATATATATATATATATATATATATATATATATATATATATATATATATATATATATATATATATATATATATATATATATATATATATATTATATTATATATATATACGTATACAGATATTTGTTATCATCAACTTCATAGCATAATATTCCATTGGAGAAAAGATATTTGGCGAATTTACTAGAATATCATTGAACATCATTCGGGCAGTCAACACACAATTCTTATTTCGGTAGTGACTTCTAATTGGGACCACGGCTTTGCAGTCAAATGTATTGTTCCATGAAGCGTGGAAAAATTATAATAATAAACACAATTTTTATATTAATCTTTACGAGGAGGTTTCCTCTAGTCGAACTGCTTTCCAGAAAAACGATTACCTACCATGGTTTAATTATATTCACCTTCGTTCTGTTGTTATATTACAGACCAGAATAAAGACATTCGCTTCTGTATGTATACATACACACACATATATATTGTATACACACACACACACACACACACACACACACACACATATATATATATATATATATATATATATATATATATATATATATATATATATATATATATATATAGCATCGAGTTAGGAGAAGGAGAATTCCTTGTATTTCCTTTCAATGTACTTTATTATGCTGACGTTTCAGGACCATGTGTCCCATTTTCAAAAGCTATAAATTAAAAAGAAAAACATGAAAATACACTCAATTTTAAAAACTAGAAAAAGAAAGTATAAAAAGAAACATAACAGAAAGGAACAATGATTACCAAAAGTGTGAAGGCAAATGCTGAGTGACATTCAGCACACACTGTTATCTAAAAATTTCTTTTTATGTTTTTAAAATAGTCTATTTTATTCTGTTTTCTTTTAATTTATATAAAACACATGGTCCACACATACATTGAAATACAATAATATATATCGGGTTTAAAGGAATCGACTTTGATATACATATATATATATATATATATATATATATATATATATATATATATATATATATATATATATAGTGTGTGTGTGTGTGTGTATATATATATATATATATATATATATATATATATATATATATATATATATATATATATATATATATATATATATAATAAAATATATATTATCGTTTGAAAATACTTCTCAAGATTTCAAGTACATTGCATGTGGTACCATCTGTGGCGTGCAGTTTTTATTGAAATTATAAAAGAAATTTTTAGCAAAACAATGTTGTCATGAAGTCCATTATGTAAACAGACAAATTTAATGTTACTTTTTAGAAAGATGAAAATTTAATGTCACTTTTTAAAAAGACGAGAACCCACTTCCAATCTCTAGTTAGAGAACTTTTAACTCAATTTTAATCCCGCAAGAAAGATATCAGATCCGTAAGTTTTGTTGATCCCGAATGGGACAAGAACAACAAGAGAACTATTCAACCGAGACAATTAACTGTTATGAGGAACCTCCCAAAAGTTGCGTGTTGAATTTTCAGCGGAGAGAGAGAGAGAGAGAGAGAGAGAGAGAGAGAGAGAGAGAGAGAGAGAGAGAGAGGGGGAGAACCAATCTTGACAAGTATGTTAATTGACGGGTGACGCGTGACTTACGCTCTGGAACAAAGTATAGCCTACATGGGTAAAGTGGATGCAACGAACACTGAAACCACGCGACTCTGTAAATGAGGCTTTAGTCAGTAACATTAAAAATGAACATGTACACATTCATATATATACATATATATATATATATATATATATATATATATATATATATATATATATATATATATATATATATATATATATATATATATATATATATATATATATATATATATATATATATATATATATATATATATATATATATATATCGTGACTTTTTTTTTTTAACCCAAGCATTAAGCTTCAAATGTCATTTAATATCCAATCCGCTCTACCTTGAAAATAATACCAAAGGTGATTTTTAATAATAGTCACCTGACGGACTTTGAACCACCGACGATAACTATCAACGTGTGTGTGTGTGTATGGGACTTTTCTTGCTACTCTCATATTTATATTTTTCTTTTTTCTTAGATACTTTTCCCGTGAGAGTATGGTACATAATATATTATAATATCCTACCATTCTCAAACGTTCCTCATTTTAATAATGGGAAAAATTCTGATATATAAAAGAGGATGAGAAAAACCACATGAAAACAATGATACTAAACAGGAATAACAACAACAAAAACAAGAAGAAACATCACAAGTACTTAAAAATAAAAAATAAATATATTTATAGTGAAAAACAACCATGATGTGTCTGGTTAAATAGAATAACACCAGCCAACCTAAACTTCCCACCACAAAGATAAAATCTAACAAAAACAACGCCATTAAAATTCACTTTGTAAACAGCAACAACCTTCATCCAGTTATGTAAACACCCAAGAGTCAAAAAAGTAGAATTACCCCCTAAAATGAAGACTTCAGACGAAAAGTGACACCACCCCCATTACAGCAGCACCAACACGCAGCAAAAACAGCAAAGAGCTAAAGTAAATCAAGTACCGCTTCCCACAAAACGCCGCTTTCGTTTAACCCTCATTGCTGCTGCATCCGCTACAAACGCCGCGACAAATAGTATTATATCTGTTTCGCAAACTGAAACTCCGGCGGCTGTGTTGCTCACACTTCTTCTTCCCTTCTCCTCATTTCCTTATTTCGTTTTAGAAACTATCAAGGTCGTTCACGAAGAGCTCCTCCACACTTCAGGCCGGCAGGATGTTCCTCGTACGGTTTCATGGGGTATGATTTGGCACCAGACTAAACGGCGCTCGGTGATGTGGAGTAAAAAATGACATTAGGGAAGTGGTGGTAATTGTTATGTGCGTGAAATGCTGACGGCTTGATGGCGGTTTTCATGGTCTTCCCACACACACACACACACACACACACACACACACACACACACACACACACACATATATATATATATATATATATATATATATATATATATATATATATATATATATGCGTGTGTGTATGTGCGTGAGTTGGGCACAATTTCATGAAAACCGACACCAAGTCATAAACATTACACGCGCATAACAATTACCACGGCTTCCCTTATGTCAGCTTGCCCTTCATAACACTGAACGCACTTTAGTTGGCTACAAAATCACACACACACACACACACACATATATATATATATATATATATATATATATATATATATATATATACACATATATACACACACACACATATATATATATATATATATATATATATATATATATATGTATGTGTGTGTGTGTGTGTGTGTGTGTGTGCAATTACAATTACGTATGTGTATGTAGCTGCGTATGTGCAATGAATATACTGGAGGACGGCTGTGGCAGAGAGAGAGAGAGAGAGAGAGAGAGAGAGAGAGAGAGAGAGAGAGAGAGAGAGAGAGAGAGAGAGAGAGAGTCATATATCATCATCAAAATATACCGAAGATCTAAATAAGAATGACAGCTTCTTACATAAAACGGAGATTAATGATGTAAATGAAAAAGAAAAGTCAAGGCTCATACTTCACAAGAATAAAAAATACGAAATGAAAAAAAAAAAAAAATAGCATTAGAGGACAGATGAGGAAAGAAGGAAATATACGGAACGAGGCAGAAAGAAAACTCCTGCATTATTAATCGGCATCTACCCCGCTGGGCTAAAGTGTTTACCTTGTCAGATTTTCTATCTCGCCATATTATGATCCCGGCTCGAGGTAGGGGCGGTTACACCAGTAAAAGTAAATTTACTTATAAGACGTACCGAAATATCATTAGAGAGAGAGAGAGAGAGAGAGAGAGAGAGAGAGAGAGAGAGAGAGAGAGAGAGAGAGAGATCTGTACCTAAAAGAACGTTTATCTTCGTGCAAATTTGAATTGAATCGGCTGGAACAAAAGCATAACAATGTTCATTTTCAGCACAATAGCAGCAGAGGTATCTAAAAATTTATAAGTCCCGTTATTTATTGGGACGTTCTGTGAAATCTGATTGTTTTAAGAAAGAGTATCTGAAGTCTTTAGCTTCAGTGCACCGATCTTGATTTGTGGAATTAGTTCTTTTGTTATTAGATACTGAAAATCTCCAGCCGCCCCAGGTTAGTAAAACTCCAGATGGCGGAATGGCAAGTTGGTAGAAAACCAGGCAGGACATTTTCAAAGTCCATATTCAGTTTTTGAATTATTGCATGAAAATACAGCAGATATATTTGTTTCCTCGCGAAATAACAGAGGTTGCAGCAGAATATCCAAAATGGTTTTCCGGAAAGTCTGTTAGCCTATTATATCAGTACAAATGGTGTATCTTTTCCGGTGCCCAGAGGAATGAAATTCGAAAGAGATCAGGTCATTACTTTTAATAATGCCGTAGCATATTTAATAAGTTAAGATACCTTGGTTTAACCAGACCACTGAGCTGATTAACAGCTCTCCTAGGGCTGGCCCGAAGGATTAGACTTATTTTACGTGGCTAAGAACCAATTGGTTACTTAGCAACGGGACCTACAGCTTACTGTGGAATCCGAACCACATTATACCGAGAAATGAATTTCTATCACCAGAAATAAATTCTTCTAATTCTTCACTGGCCGGCCGGAGACTCGAACTCGGGCCCAGCAGAGTGCTAGCCGAGAACTCTACCGACTCATCCAACGAGGAACTTAGCATATTTAATGAGTACTGTAGTGTGAAACATTAGGTATATTCGTCCAACACATATGTGTTTGCTTAGTTGTGTGTCTATACGTGTACATGACTTTTAGATCTTTATCTCTTACCTTCCCAATTCTGTTTGTCTACCAAATGGTTCCCAGTAAAAATGAATAATAATATTTCTAGCAAATGCCTTTGAAAAATTCCTTTCATTAATCATGGTCACAAATATCATTTCCAAATTATGCGAAGCTTCCATTAAGCCATTTATCATAAGCGAAAATTGTCGCGACGCAGAAATATTGTATTTAGACATACAAATACGTATGCAACTTTAAAAGTATACTAGGTCACTCTTATTAGATAACATTACAAACTGTTCCTATCCACCTGTATGGCAAAGATGTCAAGACAAGAAATACTAATGATACTCATAAGATGCAAGAATTTCCACCAGGTAAAATATGAGTCTGATTATTACTAACAGTATCATATTTCCAAGCAATCATTTCGCTCTCATGATGGAGCAAAGATCCTCACGTTGTAGATATCAGATTGCAGAGAAGCTGGTGTCATTATTTTCTATCTCACACGAGTGCATACTCAATAAATACTTTGCTATGTTTTGTCAATTCTATCTTTGAATATTAGAAAGTGAAACTGAGTTAAGGTATAAGCATGAAAATTACTATCATAATTTATCAGTGTTAAATAAATACATTAGAAATATAACACTCTTACAAAGCTTTTAAGCGGTAAGAGTTCTGTGGGTCGGCCTTGGACTTATAAGACAAACTTTGAGAAAATTTCATCCAGGAATTATTGCGATTTTCATAAATAAAAAGGCCACAGAAACAGATAGCCATCTACAATAATCTTTCGAAAATCTGTCACCTTGACATTTCCTCACTTACTAAATTCTCAAAAAAAAAAAAAAAAAATCCTATTGAGAAGATTGCCTCACAAAGACATCTTTGAAGCTATAGTCGATTTCGTCCCCCCGTTCGGTGAATGTAGACTAACTTTCTTGTTTAAATTTGTTCTTTGGTATCTAGTTAACTTGTCAACTTCATATCTAATTAATTCCTACTCAAAAAAGCTTATTCAAAACTCAGTGCTACAGCGAAAGAGATTTCGAACGCGTTGAGGTCATGGATCAAAACTATGTATTTTCATTTTTGCTATATGACTATTTGAAACCACTCATGGCATTTACTTCTGGGCTAATAGAATTGAGGTGAGCTTCTCTCACAAAGTATTTACAACACGCATGCCGTTTGGTGCAAAAGAGATTTTTGATACTATAGACATAACAGCTAGGAATACTGCGGAGTTGTCTCATGTTTCTGTCATTTTCAAAACTGAAACATTTCTGACATAAAGTAGAGCCCAGGGAATAACACTGGTATTGGTAGCAAAATATTCGGGAATTTTCCAGACCGATCCTAAAAATAAAACACGTTTTTTACCGTAACATTGTATATCCACCCATGACAAACCCGACGAAAAAAAAAAAAAAAAAAAAAAAAAGAATAACAAAATTCAGAATAGCGACGGGACAAGTGCACGAAAAAAAAGAGAGAGAAATGAAATGAAATTCTCCAAATAACAATCCAAAACGGACGCCAAACTCAGTTATTCATTGCACAAGTTTATCTTTTAATTAAATGCTACATGTTCAACCCATATCCAACAGGTAGTCCCGGGAACCGAGGCAGCTTTATAAAGATAGGGTGGGAAGTGAATAGGACGACAAGAATTATAGAATTACGTGCTCTTTATTCACTTCAGCCCTTTCCACTGTAATTTCATTTGGAAATGCTGTGGTGTACATTTGTGTGTGTGTATAATATATATATATATATATATATATATATATATATATATATATATATATATATATATATATATATATATATATATATATATATATATATATATATAAAATATACATATATATGTGTTTATATATATCAAATACAAGGAACCCATAAAAATGCCAAAATGAAGAAAGACAATGCTATATTTCAGACACCTACTGTGTCTCTCTTCAAGCCTGAAGAGAGAGACAACTGGTCTCTGAAATATAGCATTTACTTTCTACATTTTGGCATTTTTATGACCTCACTATGTTTGATGGAATTCTGTTTTAACAGAAAAAATTTCACAGTCATATGTACACACACACACACACACACACACATATATATATATATATATATATATATATATATATATATATATATATATATATATATATATATATATATACATATACATATGACTGTGAAATTTTTCTGTTAAAACAGAATTCCATCAAATATAAGGAGGCCAAAATACCGTTTAACATCAAATTCAGACTAACTTACATCCAACAGGGAATTATGATTGGTAAGTGCTTCTGCCTCGGCGAGGATCCTAACCTGTGCCTTTGGGTATGGAACAACTATGAACAGGCGACCGAGGTATACTGAATTCGATAATAAAACGACATTTGTGCCTTAACATTTGGGAATACTGCACTCTTTCTTATAAGTGACTCAGACACACAAACACACACACACTTGATGGCCATGTCGTTTAAGGTGTCACTGTAGTCCTGAGTTCTTGTCTTCGGTGGCTCAAGCCCACGAGACGACGAACTTATTATCAACTAAAAAAATTCCCCTTCAGACAACATATATGAAAATATATTATTTCCGAAGTAGAGCGGATTGGATATTAAAGGACGTTTCTAGCTTAATGCTTGTATATGAATCACGGTCTTAGCTATTTCTCGAAAACTGGGAGCATCCAAGCCTTTCAGCAAAAGGTCTTCGATAAATTGTAACAAAGATTTATTGAGATGACTAAGTTTATGGTTTCATTTAAGAATCTCGTTGTTGCCTTCCTTCTCATTCTCCACTGCCTAATCGCCGCTGACACTACAAAAATCGAGCACATATTCTTAATTTTACTTTCATTATGATGCGTGTTGTGAGCAAGCAATTCTCCAAAATTCACACTAAAGAAATATAGTGCAATCTAGGATATTTATAAAAAAAAAAAAACACCAAGAAATCTGTAAATTTAACAGGGACTTTCTACTATGCAGGTAATTGGGCTAAGGCATACTTTGTGGGATAATTGGTAATAAACGCAGATTTGCAATGTTTGTCATCGCACATAGTGGACAAAACCGCAATTCATTCATGACCTGACATTTATTTATGGATTCATGAATCAACACTTTTTTCAGAATAACTAAACATGTATACATACGTATATATAAATGGAATCGAACAGTTATTTATATATATATATATATATATATATATATATATATATATATATATATATATATATATATATAACTATTCGATTCTATATATATATAATCTATATATACGTTTATATTATTCTGAAATAATATATATATATATATTCATAATATATATATATATATCTATATATCTATATATATACATATATATATATATATATATATATATATATATATATATAATTATATATATATATATATATATATAACTGTTATTCTGATGATTCAAATCCATAAATAAATGTCAGGCCATGAATTATCGCTTTTTGTCCACTATGTGCGATGACAAACATTGCAAATTATCCCATAAAGTATGCCTTAGTCCAATTACCTGCATAGTAAAAAGTCCCCATTAAATTTACATATTTCTTGCTGTGTGTTTTTTTAAATATCCTAGACTGCACTATATTTCTTTAAATTTTTTATATATATATATATATATATATATATATATATATATATATATATATATATATATATATATATATATATATATATATATATATATATATATATATATATATATATATATATATATGTGCGTGTGTTCAATTCTTTATTTAAGCAAAGAGGTATATTACCTGAAACAGTGCATTAGCATTGACCCAGCCATAATAACGGCCCAACAAAAAGTAATTAGGAGAGAGTGTTTCAGGTGCAATTAGGTGCGTTCTCTAAAATTCAGAGCTGATATTCTTCAACACGCAATGATGTTAAAGCGAGAATTACGTGAGGCTTAATTATTCATTCCGCTTTTATCGCCTTGTTGTTTTGTATCACTGAAATGAATATTCGCCTAATACAGGGTTTATTTTCCTGTGCAATGAACCTTTGCAGGATTCTGTGCGATTAGAATAGTTACTGTATTATTACTGAAGCGAAATAATTACATATTTGGGAGAACAGTAATATCACAATAATCAAAACTGATTTTATTTTATTTTTATGTAAAAAACGAAGATATTTTTGTTTTCATTTTCTTTGTGGGTCCGTATTTATGGATCAGTAAAGATCACAATGAGAGAGAGAGAGAGAGAGAGAGAGAGAGAGAGAGAGAGAGAGAGAGAGAGAGAAGACATAAAAGTCATAGAAGATATTACTAGAGAAACAACGTTAAAGTCATAGAATCTGATATTACTAGAGATAGAGAGAGAACAACGATATTCCTTGGAGACAAATGAGAGAGAGAGAGAGAGAGAGAGAGAGAGAGAGAGAGAGAGAGAGAGAGAGAAATACTTTGATCATTAAATGGATATATGGAAAGAACCAAGAGGAGAAGAGAGAGAGAGAGAGAGAGAGAGAGAGAGAGAGAGAGAGAGAGAGAGAAACACTTTGACCATTAAATGGATATGGAAAAGAACAAAGGGGAAAGGAGAGAGAGAGAGAGAGAGAGAGAGAGAGAGAGAGAGAGAGAGAGAGAGAGAGAGAGAGCTCTGCAACAGGAGAGAGAAGGAGACGGTCCGTTCCATCCGCCACTATTCTTGGTGACAACCCTCGATGTCCTTCATATTAATATTTATTTCCCATTCCATTTTATCTCTCGGCACGTCTCTTTCATCTGCTGGCGAGGCATCCCGCTTCCTAATTGGATTATGCATTTATACATACGTAGGTGTCCACGGATGAAATATCTATATGCTTGATAACGCCTTCGGTCATTTAACAATGTCACCTTTGTTCATTTAATTGGAAAGGGAATAAAGGATTCTCCGAGGAAGAGCTGGCAAGGAAAAAAAAAAAATAGGAAGAGGACATTGAAGAACGATGCTTTGAAATTGCTGGATGTGACTGCTCATGTTGTTTCGTTTTATTTCATTTTATTCGTTTTATTGTCCTCCGTAGGGATGCTATGTCAGTGACATAAACTAAAATGTTAGTGAAAGAGACAATGGTAAAAATAATTGTATGTTAATTAAGGAAAGAGCCAAAAAATTTTAATGAAAACAATTGTTGCCACAAATGACCTTGGAAAATGAAATACGTTACTTGCTCTTCATGTTGCTCGATGTCAGTGAAAATTATGAAGTGGTCTTTGAAGAAAAGGTCTTTTGATTCAAAAAAGGAAAACTGCCCTTTCACTTATTAATTAACTGAGAGAGAGAGAGAGAGAGAGAGAGAGAAGGTACCAATAAATGTCGAAACTAATCCAACCGTCCAAAATTATTTGAACGACGACAAAATTGAACGAGTCAGCGTCTTTCAAGACATAGAGATCTGATAAGCTTGAATATTTCTGTACGTGAGCAGACACGCTAGTCATCATTCAGTGAACGCAAGTTATTTGGGTATAGATGCCTTTAGCATTAAAGCATTGTTCTCGTCGAACCAATTATTAAAACAATAACTGAATAATAAAAAAAATAATAAGAATAATAATTTACAAACACATTGTAATTATGCACTGATGCTGAGATTATGCTTTAGCATTGGTATTGATAAATGGAAATCAATAATTCTGTTTGATGCTGGGATTCTACCATTTTAGCATTGGTATTGATAAAGGGAAATCAATAAGTCGGTTTTTTTAAGTCATAGATATGAATAGTACACTTGAGCCATGAGATGGGTATATGGAAGTAACATGCCAATTTTATAACTGATTTACATTGTTCTAATAAAGTACTCCATGAAGAATACTGTATAGTGTGGCATCATAGATTGATGTGGAATCTGACCTTGAAAATTAAAGTAACACACAGTTAGTTTTCTGCGTCAATCCTACCTAGTATAATCAAAACCTGATTGCCAAAATAAAAAATGGGGTAGCTAATTTAACACTAATGACAAAACAAAACATTCCACAAATAAATATATATATATATATATATATATATATATATATAGAGAGAGAGAGAGAGAGAGAGAGAGAGAGAGAGAGAGAGAGAGAGAGAGAGAGAGAGAGAGAGAGAAACCTCGGATATATACAGAAAATTAAAGCAACATTTAATTTATATTATATGTGAGAAAAGAGAACGAGAATAGTAAAGCAGAAGATAAATAAACGAATCATATCAAGCAGAACACACTCGAGACTGGAATACCACAGTACGGTACCTCCTAAAGCTTAGCAACATTCTTTCAGTGCACATTTACAATGCAAACGATCGAGTTCTCCGGCTGGCAAAATGGAACGACATAGATACCCCAGCCATCAAGGCAAATAACAGCTCCATAATTAAATGATTAAACACTACCGGTCCTCATTCCTCACGACCTGCCACTTAAAGAAAAAAAAAATTATTCCGCTGATGCAATCGGCATATGTATCTTCGTTAATTGCCCGATTATAGAGGCATTTCTTTTTATTTTATGTGCAAGACTTGAACGATGTTATTATTATTATTGTCCATCATAGTCATCCTATTCGACTGGGCGGTTTTTATAGTGTGGGGTTCCGGGTTGCATCCTGCCTCCTTAGGAGTCCATCACTTTTCTCACTGTGTGCGCTGTTTCTAGTAGCACACTTTTCTGCATGAGTCCTGGAGCTACTTCGGCATCTAGTTTTTCCAGATTCCTTTTCAGAGATCTTGGGATCGTGCCTAGTGTTCCTATTATTATTATTATTATTATTATTATTATTATTATTATTATTATTATTATTATTATTATTATAGTGATGTCTATTTGGATCAAGCATATTATTCCCTGAAAATGAGCTTGTATAAAATATGAAGGCTATACAACATACAATGTTCAATTACATACTGAACTTTATTGTGGCTGACGAGTTGTGGTTTAGTCTTGAGAGGAACTCAGAGCTTGCCAAAGTTTTAATGGTTGTTCCTAAAGGGATAGGAAGGAATAACTAAGAGATAAGAATGCGAGAGCAAGCGAGCTAAATATCCTAAATTGCAGAAAATAATTTGAACGGAAGTTAAAACTTTATTTAATGTTCCCGATTGCAATAATTTCGCAGCAAAAGGAATATTAAATAGTATATAGCGTGGACGACATTTACAAATTCGGATGAATATTATTATATTTTTGGAAAGTAACTTGATAAATTCCTTGCTCTGTAATAAAAAAGATACAAGATTTCTGTACATTACAATGGAAACATTAATTTAATCTCAAAATACTAACGTCTTTAATTTCCGACCAGCAGAATGTGAAATGTATGTAAGTGATTTAAGTAAACTCAATATTATATTTCAGAAATATCCATTTGATTACGTAGTCAAAACTGGAGCGGCCTTATGCCGAAGCACCATATATCTTTCTAAATAAAATCATGAGAACCGCATAAAACCACAGGCGGTGAGAATCAAACATCTCGCGGCTGTTCGAGAGCTCGATCAGGGAGAAAAGTTTCACCAACAACAAAAAACTAATTTACAAAACTCCAAAGAAAAGCTCTCAACCACACCAAACTAAATTACTCGCCATCTGCTCTCTCTCTCTCTTTTTTTTTTTTTATTAAGCAGCAATTTGTCTTAAAAACAATGCATACAGTTTTATGTAGCGTGCACAAGATGTTTAACCTACTTGCTGCCGCTGTCTCTCTTAGTTCCCTCTCTTCTTCTAAGAGAAGTTCTATTTTTATGTATTTCTTCCTCTTTAGCTTAATTAGGAATCACATGAAGTTAAGAAGTGTATATCTGCGAGACCAGCCGTTTAACTTCTACAGAAATCACCAAGATAAATGGTAATCACTCTACTCTGCCAAATGTGAATGCCAATGAGAGAAACCACCTATAGTTTTTGTAGAGCCCTGTTTTTCAATGAAGGGTCCTGAAATCAAAACCGATACGACTAGAAATCTAGTATTAAAGATCATTATCATGAATAAATGCAAATAGCTATCGCATGTGCTGACTAACTCTATGTGAAAATTTTCCATGCTCTTAATATCACTTACAGCAGATAGGAGTGTTCGAATCTATTTGAAAGCCGATACTAAATAATAATAGGGAAAAAATTTAATGTCTCTGCTACGTTGCTGATTCTCCCAGAATTCGGGATAAAAACAAAAAATTAATGTCTCTGCTACGTTGCTGATTCTCCCAGAATTCGGGATAAAAACAAAAAATTAATGTCTCTGCTACGTTGCTGATTCTCCCAGAATTCGGGATAAAAAAAAATTAATGTCTCTGCTACGTTGCTGATTCTCCCAGAATTCGGGATAAAAAAAAAAAAAAAAATTTAATGTCTCTGCTACGTGGCTGATTCTCCCAGAATTCGGGATAAAAAAATTAAAAAAAATTTAATGTCTCAGAATTCAGGATGGCTGATTCTCCCAGATATCGTCAAATTCAGGATAAAAAAAAAAAAATTTAATGTCTCTGAGACGTGGAATTATTCATGATAAGCTATTGACGGCTGCCTGACATCTGTCACACGGGTTCCTCTCTCTCTCTCTCTCTCTCTCTCTCTCTCTCTCTCTCTCAAGCGTTTCTGAACAGACATACGTATGCGAAACTCGGGATCTATGCCGACATGATTCCTATGTATTTATTTTAATTTGAAAGTAGGGGCTTGCAGGACGAAACAAACACACACACACACACACACACACACACACACACACACACACACACACATATATATATATATATATATATATATATATATATATATATATATATATATATATATATATATATATATAAATAACACATGTGTGTATATATATATATATATATATATATATATATATATATATATATATATATATATATATATATATATATATATATATATATATATATATATATATATATATATATATATATATACAGATAAATAGATACATAGACACATATTTTTTTTTATGTAAATCCTGCATGTGCAAATATGTTCTTTTATAATCTTTGTACAAAGGAAAGCTCCACAAAACTCCCCGGCTCTGTTAGCGTCCCCTCTCTTGCCCTATTCCCAAACGAGACGATTCCTTCTGCTACAACTTCGAGATCTTTCGAGTCAAAGCAAAGATACGCTTTCCGCTTGATGTGAGTTGGTCCAAAAAAAAAAAAATCTACCTCTTCGTGCTCCGTTTGTCTCGACAAAGAATTTATAATGCATTAGCTCGAGCTTAAATTATATGCGAGGGTGTTTTAGATGCAGCATGTGAATCGTTAGTTATAAACTTTCTTCTGAAGATTCGCCAACTTAAATGGTCCTTTTTGAAGAGCCAAATGTGGGGTTTTACGTAGGGAAATTAATCAGTGTTTTTATCCCTTCAACATGAATGAGAACATGCAAATGAAAGATTGATATTCAGTAAAAATACAAAAACTAAAAACCTGTAAAACGAGAGAAAACGCCTGATTCTACTTATTACTTGGAGAGAGAGAGAGAGAGAGAGAGAGAGAGGGCTATTACATTGGTTCTGTAATGAGTTCCACCATTCATGGGGTTTATTTGTTCACCATTACAGTTTGCAGTAACAGCAAGGCCATGCAATTTGTGCGGCATTTCTACCTTCTTCTTAGTGTGTCGCGACCAGGGCAAAATTCTATGAACATTATAAAACCAGAAAAGTTCTTGCATATAAATAAATACTTTTTCAAGCTACTTCAGAATCTCAGTCATTCTTTCAAATGGTTGTTTGCCTACATTTCGAGAACTTCAACTTAGGCTTCAGCTTTCTATTCGTGCATGTGCAACTTCCGGTAGTGATTTTCGGTATTTATTTCTTGCACGCGAAATGGAGCATACAGCCAAAATCCGGCGATTAATACCGTTGCATGACTCCGCACTAAAGCACTTTTACGGGAATGCCTATTGGAAATGCAGTAAGCAACTCATTTTCTCTTTAAAGCCAGCTAGTGAGAGTCTGCTGTTCGTGCATTGCTCCTACCATTATTTTGGAGGTTTAACTAATAAACCATTTCTTGTTGAAAGAAATTTTCCTTACGAGTAATACGCGGGTATTTAATAAATTATCTCTTTGAGCTTTGTACAAGCAAATGCTTGAGTATTAAATAAAGTTGTCTAGGATAAATAAATGTGTCTAATTGTAAGCATTATTCCTCTCTAGCAACAATTTTTATAAAGGAACTTCCTTTGCCTGCCTGTCTGTTTATTTATTTTTTTTTTTTTATTCAGTCCCGTTTGTCCTTCGAAAAACAAAACTGCATAGATTAACTGCGAAGGATATTCTTATTTGTTGCAGATTCTTGAAAGCTGATGTTGGTACGCACTTCCATTGCCTGCCTGTCCGTTTTTTTTTTTTTTTTTTTATTCAGTCCCGTTTGACATTCGAAAAATAAAACTGCGTAGATTAACTGAGAAGGATATTCTTATTTGTTATAGGTTCTTGAAAGCTGACTTTGGGAAAACGTGTAGGCTCTTGTAATGCGATATTCTGGCTATATACTGATACAGCATTTCAGACCAAAAAAGAGAGGTCACGAAACTAACGTTACGTTTTACGATGACAAAGTCACACCTGTTACCTGGCAAAAAAAAAAAAAATAGTGAATTGTAAGGAATGCGTCATAAGAAAAGGTACATAACGTAAAAAAATAAATGTGGCAACTTTTAATATCAGTATTTATAATTTATAAATTTGTATTTCTGTGTTTTCATGCAGTGGCCTAGTTCGTTTTGAAGTCAGCTCAGTGTTCACAGAACTAGTGTTCATCATCCATACAAGAATAAAAAAATTAAAACAAAAATTAAAACACGCTTTCATTAAAATGCATAAAAAGTAAAAAAATAATTTTTTGAGACACCAGGATTTTCTTGCTATTAATCATGTCCACAAAAATAAAAGCGTTGGCGCCAAACGTAGAAGGAAACGCAAGAAATAAAGAAATATATTTCTATTTTTGTAGCATTTTCTTCTATGTTTGGCGGCCACGCTTTTATACTTGTAGACATGATTAACTGTAAGAAAATCCTGGTGTGTCTCAAACAGTTTTTTCTTATACATTTCAGTGCATTTTAATGAAAGCATGTTTTAATTTTTTTAATTTTTTATTTTATACTTTTTAGTTTTGACAGAAATTGTAGCCGATTTATGATTGTAATTAAAAAAAATTGAACGTAATATCCTGTCGAGCCAAAGAAGTGTTTGAAAATCCGTAGTGTTATTAACTTATTCTACCGAGTAAAAGAAGATATGAAAAATCCGAAGATTTTCATACAAATCCCGAGATACTGGGAGAGGTCACTGTAGGGCCACTAGAGGTCACAGCTGACCTACTGATCACGTAAGGTTGTATTGTCACCGAGATTGAGTAACCATGCAAAACTTCAAGTCCATCAGACGAAAGGAACAGGTCGAAAATTGAGTTACAAGTTTTGACCCAAACGGACAGACGCAGAAGTAAGTTAAATAAAAGCATGTAAAAACATCATCCACAGATAGGCATGACAATTGTCATGATAATAATAATGATAAGGATTATGGTGTTTATATATATGAACGATATAAGGTAAGAAATATGTAAAGAATCTAGGTTTCGTTGTATTTTACATTCTTGGTATAAGACATGTCAGTTACTATATATCTAGGTAGAATATGAAGGCTGGCGTAGCTTTTCTTTCATCTTATTATCTTTAGTCCAAACATACTAATAATAAGAGCTCCCCCCCAAAAAAAAAAAAATCTTGTAAAATGAGAATTACCATGTTTAACAAATACAAATTTTTTTTTTCTTTGAAGCAAAAGTCAATCGCTTTTAACTTATTCCAGTTTTATTAAAAATATGAATATATCTAATATTCTGAGGACAGTTATTAATTTTGTTAATCTTGTCAATAAAGATCATTACTTTTCTTTTGATTCGATCCTACAGAAAATATTAAACTTAGTTCTACTGTTTATGCAAATAAAATTGATGTGGCATTCAATTTCACTGTCTTTACTAAAGATGATATTCTTTCCTTTTAACTTATAAATTTCATATTTTTTTTATAATTACGATTCTTCATTAAGACTAAACACCTAGTGGATATCAAATGAATTAGTAAAGTCCGAAAATAAAACTTAGTTCCAATACAAATCTTATATTTCTGCTAACTATCGTATCAGTTAATCTATAGCGCTCTGGCTGTTTAAGAAAGCATAGGAATATTCTAAATAATGAAAAAAGTGAAAACAGAAAGAAGAAAAACGCCAACTGTTATTAATTAAGTAATGAGAAAAACTAGCAAGATAACAGCTAAAGAGAGGAATCAAACTAATTATTCATAATGAACAGAATCCAGCACCAGAGGAGGGCTGTAAGCAATGGTTTATGCATTTTCGTTCCGACCAACATCCACATCAATAATACGCAAGTTCCAAAGGCTTCGCGGATCATCTTGTCCAAATATCGACTCTATGAAAGGTGTGTCAATCAACTGAAGGTCCTTAGACATTTGGCATATCACTGTTTATTTACTGATTAACAAATGCAGAACTGCTGCAATAAACCACGAGGCAAAAATATATATTTTACAATTTCGAAAATGTCATATAATCGGCAACTTTCTACAACGTTCTATGTAACATCAATAGCTTATAAGATTATTTGGCATCTTGTCCCTACGAACTTGTGAAGGCCTAATAGTAAAGGAGGAACATTCGGAAAGTCAAGGCATTACCCAACCTTCAAGCGTCTGCGATGAAAGGTTTATATAAATAAAAAAAAATAAAACGAACTACTCCTCTAGTAGTAGTACTACTGCTACTGCTACTTCCATGTCTCTATCAACCATTACATGGTGTGCTCGCTAAAAGGAACGAGCTGCTGGGTCACCTCAGCATGACCAAATAGTTTTCATCCACCCTTTTCCAACACTATGAACTATCAAAATGAGGCCTTCGAAGCGCACATTTCTGCGAGATCGATGGAGACTGGCAGTTGCCGTTTTAAAACTCTGTATTTTTGCAGCAGATGACAGACGAAGATAACGAACGAAGCACTCGGTGAGAGTGCCGTTATTACGGAATAAGGTCAAGTCATTGTCAAATGACCGAGTAAAAGATCACAATGTCATTTTTGTTAAAGAAGCACTGGATGAAAAAACAAGAGAAAAAAGGGGGGGGTGGCAAAGGGATCACTTTAGGGTAAAGGGAGAGAGGTTTTGATTACGGATGGTGCAAGGCTTTGAAAAATGGAGGAATTATCTTTTCATGTCAAAAAACATAAACAAAAGAAATAACTCGGATTGTAAATATGGTACTCCAAGAATGGACGGAAATGGCAAAAAGTAATTTTTAGTAACGTCAGTAAAAAAAAAAAAATAGCAGGCTTGAGAACTATTATAGAAATTTTTCAGTTAACAAGAGACTCATTAACAACAGAAAAAAAATTATATATATATATATATATATATATATATATATATATATATATATATATATATATATATATATATATATATATATATATAAATATATATATATATATATATATATATATATATATATGTATATATATATATATATATATATATATATATATATATATATATATATATATATATATATATATATATATATATATATATATATATATATATATATATATATATATATATATATATATATATATATATTGTGACATATCAATTTTAGATTTTTATAGATCTCTCTCTCTCTCTCTCTCTCTCTCTCTTCTCTCTCTCTCTCTCTCTCTCTCTCTCTCAGTTTATCTCTGACTTTACCCCATCTCCTTTTTTATTCAGTTATTTTTTTTCCATATTTTGTAAATACTTTTGCGGACTTTAGAAATTTACTTAGATGGGAAAAGGCGGTTCTCCATTGTTAAAGAGGCGAGTCTGTTCCCACTCTAAGGGTCAAATTCTCTCTGAAATTTACTTTTCCTCAGTAAAGGGTAAATCAGAGATTCCTTGTTTGTCTGGATTCTCTCCCACACACTCTCACACACACACACACACACACACACACACACACACACATTATATATATATATATATATATATATATATATATATATATATATATATATATATATATATATATATATATATATATATATATATATATATATATATATATATACACATGTTAGTGTGTGTGTATGATTGGAGATTTGTCCATATATAATTTGATTTAAAATGGTCTCGCTTATTAATGATGTCTATAGTAAATGAAATATTTATACATTGAGGAAAAATATTAAAATGGAAATCGATAATAAATCTTTCCTTTTTTTGCCATGCAAGAAGTTTAGAGCATCTGAGAGAATCGAAAGCAATTGTAAATCTGCTCAAAAGGCAACAGAAATAAAAGGATGTATTTTTATGAAATTATGGAAACCAACGAATGAAGTATGTTCGAGATTATTCTGGGGAAAGAGTTATACTGCTCTGAATTTTTAGGAAAAAGAAATATTACGTCAAAATCAGACCACCCTGAATATGTACCTCTTCATGCTATTGCATTCATGCTAAAATGCTGTCAATTTCAAAACTATATCGTGTCAAGCGAGAATAGTTATGCCTGATTCAGATAAAAGAATATGGTGAGACACCCTTCATGTCTGGAAAAAATTCGAGTTATACATAACATAATATACACTGACTTCATATTTCTTCGAGGCAGGCAGTGAATATTTAACTGCTTTAATTTAACTTAAAAGACTGTAAAAGGAAACCATGTTTTTAAACTGCTTCTAATTCAAAAGAATACAACGAAAACCATGTTTTAAACTGCTTTTAATTTAATTCAAAAGACTACAAAGAAAACCATGTTTTTATAATCGAGAAATGTTATATGGTAAGACACCTCTCATGTCTGAAAACATTTTCAGTCATATATAATATACACTGATTTCACATTTCTTCGAGTCAGGTAGTGAATATTTAACTGCTATAATTCAGAATACTATAAAGAAAATAATGCTTCTTATAATCGACAAATGTTAGAAAATACGAAAATATATATACAATATGGTAAGACACATTTCATGTCTGGAAAAATTTCCATTTGTACATAACATAACATACACTGATTTCACATTTCTTCGAGGCAGGTGGTGAATATTTAACTGCTTTAATTTAACACACTACAAAGAAAATCATGCTTCTCATAATCGAAAAATGTTAGAAAATGAGAAAGTACAATATGCTGCGATACCTCGTAGATTTACTGACCTGAGTCTACGTCATCAGCATGATGTTGAAACATCATTTGTTTGTTAAAATATTTCCCCAGGCTTCCTTATGCATGAAATCACATGCTAATCACCATTTGTGCGTGTTTGCAATGCCACGAGTTTGTTTGCTCCTTGATTTGAAGACTCATTAGAACACAGAGGAATTTTCCCCCGTTCATACAGTTTTGGTTTTTATATATATATATATATATATATATATATATATATATATATATATATATATATATATATATATATATATATATATATATATATATATACATTTATGTCTGTATGTGAGCACATTTGAGAGAGAGAGAGAGAGAGAGAGAGAGAGAGAGAGAGAGAGAGAGAGAGAGAGAGCCTTTGTCCTTGGCTTTTTTTTCCCGTCCATATTAATTTAGTGAGCAATAATGGGTCTTACTTGATCCTTATGAATAAAATACCCGGCGAAGAGATTTTCAGAAAGTCTTAAATCTAACGAAAAACCGTCAGTGAATCCTTCTCTGTTTTCTGGATCTGAATCCGAGACTTGCAATTCTACCCCAGCCAATTTTGAACATTTATCAGATTTCTGAAGTATACCGTCTAGACCGGCAAAAGAAATGTCATTGAAGTATTACGGGATTTCAATCTTGAAAAGATAAGAATATGTGAGCATCTACAAGAGAATGAAAGGTTTAGTGGCTGAGAGTGCCAGGAGCCTTGCTTGGGAGGAACATTGAATTCTTGCATTTATTAACAAAACATTCATTCTTAAATATTGTTTTTATTCAAGAGTCCAACTGTATACTTTATTTCCGTTTTGGTATTATCAAAATTATAGTATTTTATAAGCTGGACACAGATAACACTTAGGGACTTTTTCATCATGTATGACGTTTCTCAGATGATTTTCCAGAGTCAGTCTTTAATGTGAAGCGGTTCTAGTCCATTAAAAGTCTCTTAATGTACTTTCGTCACTTGATGCAAAGCACTGTTAAATTGTAATGACCCACTTCATGTAACCTTCAAATTTGTTGGCAGCTATACATTCAGACATTCAACATGACAGACTTTGTTTTTATCATAATATCAGTCTGGAATATCATGAGCCTCTAACCTATACAGAAGCAGTGATGGTTCGATTATGGATTATTGCTGAAAGCCAATAATCATTTGCTATCGGTTAAGACTACAATTCCAGCGTCTTCTGAGACGATCAATGCAGTGGAACTGTTTTGTACTTTATTTTAGTATGTCTCTAGAGAACCCCAAGAACAGCTAATTTTGCCCAGCTACAAAAGGAACTAGAAATGTGAATATATATATATATATATATATATATATATATATATATATATATATATATATATATATATATATATATATATATATATATATATATGTGTGTGTGTGTTTAACCAGACCACTGAGCTGATTAACAGCTCTCCTAGAGAGGGCTGGCCCAAAGGATTAGATTTATTTTACGTGGCTAAGAACCAACTGGTTACCTAGCAACGGGACCTACAGCTTATTGTGGAATCCGAACCACATTCTGACGAGAAATGAATTTCTATTACCAGATATAAATTCTTCTAATTCTTCATTGGCCGGTCGGAGAGTCGAACGCTGGTCCAACAGCGTGCTAGCCGAGAGCTCTACCCACCCGTCCAATGAAGAACTACTGAAAATGTAAACATTTGTAAACATCTGTAAGGAGTCGCTGACAGTAACTAATGAGAAAATGAAAAGAGAACTTCAGATTGATAAACAATTCGAGAAACTACTCAAGACATGAGTCATATTTCTGTTCCTTACGTAACTCCGCCAACTTAGATTATATTATAAGGAGTAATTACACACAGAAAAATCTAACTCATTATTGATCCCTAGGTGGCCAGAACGATAGAGATAACTCTACTTGGTTTACGTTCAATAAGAATGAATTTGGCGTTCGTGAGAGACATCTAGTTTCCAAAGAATTCTCTGACATCTCTAGTTTTCAATACGCAGTGTGGCAGTTCACAGGCCATGGTTCCCAGTTAACAAAAATGGCTCCTCCATCACAACTACAAGGCCATATAGTAACCTATACAATTATTCCATATAGCGTTTTCACAAAGTTTCTTGCTTTACCGACCCATGGCGTCAAATTCCTAGTTCTTGCTCTTACGGGTTTATGTTGCAAATTCTTTTAGAGGTATACCAAACTTTCATCTCTCCAGCGCCTAACTAATGGATGGAAAAGGGAATCTTCCACTTGAATTGTTAAAAGGTTGCATCCGCTTGACAGCATGCATACATTAATAATAATAATAATAATAATAATAATAATAATAATAATAATAATAATAATAATAATAATAATAATATCTATGAGCGATAAGGACGTCCTTGAACTCTGTCACTGATAGCAAAGGATAATATCCATGGAAAACTAAATAATAAATCGAGAGAATGACTCAGGCAGAGATAACATAAGATATATAAATGTAAGGCGTAATTAATAAAAAACTGAAATAAAGGTTTCATGAACAGATGACTGAATGAAGAAGTTGATGAAAAAATGGAAAACTAAATAATAAATTGACAGAATGACTGAGGCAGAGATAACATAAGATATATAAATGTAAGGCGTAATTAAAAAAAAAAACCTGAAATAAAGGATTCACGAACAAATGATTGAATGAAGAAGTGGATGAAAAAATGGAAAACTAAATAATAAACTGAGAGAATGACTGAGGCAGAGATAGCATAAGATATATAAAAGGAGGTCGTAATTAAAAAGACCCTGAAATAAATGATTCATGACCATATGATTAAATGAAGAAGTAGATGAAAAAAAATGTATATATATCATTTGAGACAAAGCCAGCATCACAATGTTAATTAAACGTTGATAGCGGAACAAGAGGATTTGTCGAAATGTACTCGGATATTTTCAAATACTCCTGACTAAACATGAACATACAAATGATACTTTGTTGCCTAAACATCTCTCTCTCTCTCTCTCTCTCTCTCTCTCTCTCTCTCTCTCTCTCTCTCTCTCTCTCTCTCTCGGCAAAAATGTCGATCACCATAGCAACCTCGAGCATGACAGGCAGGCAATTAAAGATACACAATACCTAGCATTATTGGTTTGCATGAAGCACTACATTCAACACCGAATTTGGAATCCATATTGCTTTTTATTTTTAGCAGTGGCGATACAAGGATATGAAAAAGAGGAACTAATTGTCAGCAAGTTTCCCCTGTTAGTGAAGGTTCAATAGAAACATTTATGGGCAAATGTTTGGAAACTGTGCTTTAAATAGTAACCACTATTTTTATTTACCATCATGAACATTATTATTATTATTATTATTATTATTATTATTATTATTATTATTATTATTATTATTATTATTATTATTATTATTATTATTATTATTATTATTATTATTATTATTATTATTATTATATTTTCTTTTGCAGGTAAGAGGCTATAGGAGTGCATTTTCTCTGGGTGTGAAAATACTTGCTTGGACCTTATAGAAGTGCAAATGGATATGTAAGTATGAGAACATCGGTTTGAATTCGTTATGCTTATGTACATCTCGAAAATTAATAACTGCCGTTCCTAACATAAGTGAAAAATAAGGTCTCTGAAGATTTGTTTACGTGACATAAAAAGACGCCTACAGATTATAACAACATTATTACAATCAGCTTTAAAAATGCATATTTGTCACGTTTCCACTTCTTCACACGTGTATACTCAACTTGCAAAGGGCATCCTTTTGATTTTTGCGGTAACTTTTGCGGTATCTCTCCGTTCGTCCGGTTTTTGGTCAGTTACAATCGGTAACTTAAACATAAATTTCTTAAATTCTTGCGGAGATGTTACTGACGAGCGAATATTATTCCATTCAATTTCCGTGATAAATTAAACAAAAATTCGCGTCCAGATTTGAAAAATGTTCAGCCTTGCATAGTTATGCAATACTCAGAGCATCTTCTACATTTACACCTACATCTACAGATTTAATCTCCAAGTTACATTTAATGTTATTAGCTTACAAAAACCATTTTTCTTGTTACTTTTCTTCCGAAATATTTACGCCAATTTCACCTTGCTTCTCTAATTCAGAGTTTCTATAACACGAGGCATCAATAATGGTGGTGGCTGTTGCAATCGCTGCAAGAGCACAAGCTATCAAAGGGAGTAGAAATCGGGCACTCCAGTCAAGAATTAGCTTTGCCAGTTTTTTCGTCTCCATTTTGGCAACGAACAAGATATTGGATGCGAAGGATAACGTGTTCTGCCTTTCGGCAATATGCATATTACATGTTTCAAGCAAAGACACGCACGGGCTCATTCATTATTCACAGTTTATTACAAATATCATGCAATGCCTCACGATGAGATTTTAAGGATGAGTTCAATACAGACGGAGCATAAATCTTCTACAGGTTATGGCACTGACATTACTCCCGGCCGCAACAATCAGATGTGGAAGCTATTGAAATAAACATAGAAGCAAAAGCAGCGAGAAAAAAAATAAATTAAACAAGATGTCTGAGTATTTTTTGTGAGGGGTGGGGGCGCTCACTGCAGGTGAACGGATACAATATGCATCGTAAGAAAGAGGATAACTTAAAACAGCAAACTTATCGAAAAAGGTCATTTTACCTCCAAAGATTCTGCCATGTAATGCTGAAGTTAGCGCGTCATGAAAAATATTGCTCGTCTTGATCTAGTTAAGAAAATAGTTCATGGCCCATTTTAGACGATAAAAAGATAAAATTGTATTAGCGAGAGGACACAAAACTTACTAGCCCAAGGCACAAATGGAAACCGTTCTACATACCAATGAGGACTCTCTCTCTCTCTCTCTCTCTCTCTCTCTCTCTCTCTCTCTCTCTCTCTCTCTCTCTCGGAAGAGTAAAAACCCTGGCCCAGCCTTGTCCTGGAATATTTATTTTGGATACACGCCAATAAACAACCGACTGCATTCTTTTCTTCCCTGCCAAATATCAGGTAGAAATTCTTCAGTTCTTGAGATTGCTGCTTATTGCAGATGCACAACGGGCAGGATCCTGATCCTTTACAAGAGCGAGATTATGCGAAGGGTTTAGGTATGAGAAGAAACTGGTAAAAAATGCGCCGAGGTTTCTTCAGCGCAATCGAGTTTAAAATACAGCCGCTACAGCGTATAATCAAGGCCACCGAAGATGGATCGATCTTTCGGTGGTCTCGGTATAATGCTGTATGAGCCGCGGCAAATGCAACCTTAACCACGACCCGGTGGTGGCCTATTATATATCGTTGCCAGAAGCACTATTATAGCTAACTTTAACCTTAAATAAAATCAAAGCTAATGAGGCTAGAGGGCTGCAATTTGGATTGTTTGACGATTGGAGGGTGGATGATCAACGTACCAATTTGCAGCCCTTTAGTCTCAGTAGTTTTTAAGATCTGAGGGCGGACAGAAAAAGTGCGGACAGAAAAAAGTGCTGACGGAGAGACAAAGCCGGCACAATAGTTTTCTTTTACAGAAAACCAAAAATCATTCCGAGCACTATATTTCTCTTTATTTGACTCTAGTTTTAGTTTGTTTTCCTCGAGGGAGGGTGAGGCCTGTTACAGTAAACATCCGCAGCAGTTATCATTAAACCTAATCGTGACTGGCAAAGGCTTATAATATCACCTGAGAGAGAGAGAGAGAGAGAGAGAGAGAGAGAGAGAGAGAGAGAGAGAGAGAGAACGATTCATTGGTATGTAGAATATTACAGTTAATTAAAAAAGAAATATATAAATAAATAAGTAAAAGTATGCCACACTTCACCAAAATCAAAACATCAATCTTATTCCCAGCTTCAGAAATGACAGTGGTTGAGGATCTCAAATAGGTATTTATTGTTTCCGTTCAAAATGATAAGAATTTATCATCTCGTATATAAGGGGAAGTAAACACTTCGAGAGCATGTTTCAAGATCTCTCCACTGGCTCAGCACCGATATTTTATGTCCACTTTCAGATACCTTCAAATTATATACGTCTCGCTTACCGAAAGATATTTTCTTGTATGCATATAATGTAAAAGATTCTATGATCGAACGATTTCTGTGTCAACCTCTCACCTATACCGAGGCTTGAATAATTTAGCAAACAAACCATTTGTTACGATACGTACAAATATCCAGCAAAATTTTCATACATTTTTTCTCATTGTCCAAATCGAGGATGGGTGGTTACAAATTCTAAAATGTTATATTCCAAATTACTGCGGTACTTCAGTGTAAAAAATGAACAAATATTATGAAAACTCAAAAAATCATCCGTATTCTTACTTCCGATTCGAAAATGTAAAATAGACATGTATTATATAAGACAAATGGAAATCTAACTTCATTGCGCCGATATAGAAATAAGTTAACTAAAAGAGTTTCTAAAAATAAGACGAAAAAAGAGGAATCAGCATCCTTTGCAGTCCTGTTTCACCACATACGGGAGAGGTTAGATATTTTTTTAATATCATTTTAACGACTTTTCCGAAACAGGTGGTTGGAAAAATGTCTGCCAATTTTACAAAATTGCTGATATTTTTTTTTACATAATTGCCATTTCATCTGGTAAAGTGATGAAATGATATCTTCTTGCAAAAGCACGTTTTAAAAACCGGATCTTTCCTATATAGGACCCCCACGGGTTTTAACCCGTTGGGGATTACCGTAAAAACATAAACAAAAGACTGTAAATATCATAAAGATAATGACCCCAAGAAATATCAGTCCTAGATAACGACCCTCGAAAACCCTTAGGGGTCACTATCCAAAAAAGATCCCAAAAACCTACTGAAAATATTACGCAGACTTCTCATCTTTCTTTGTCATTAACGTCGTGTTTAATTTGGGAGGAATGATGCAGAAGTATAGAAAAACACACTTCTTCGAGATTAGAGTAGTCCCTGGGTCCTGTTATTTTGAGAATCAAATCAACTTACATTTAGAACAGTTAAATATAGTTACTGAAATAAAAACAAGTCTCTGGGCTTTGCAAATAGAATATATCGCTGCGTGTGTCACACCTCATACAACCCCAGCATGCAGCGGGTGGAATTATATCCCCAATATTTCCACTTGACTTGATGCAAGAAGAAACGGAAATTCCACAGCCAATGCCGTGAACGCATACGTGGAGGATGTTTAATTGGAATTCCCTTGATCTGCCCAACAGATGTGTATGTCTTCGCGCAATTACTGTTCAGCAATTGCCTTGGTAACTGCAAACACAGGTTTAGACAGCGTCAACTGACATGGCACGAATGCACAGACACACATATACACACTACCTAAACATCTTACTAAAGGTACAGTAGTTATTAGTTCTCATATCACAAGGAAAAACAATTTAATGTTTTAAAAAATAATTTCCTGGTCTTTACTTAATGTGACCAAATATCTATATCCTTTCACACACAGAAAAGTTACAAGTAGTTCTACCATCAAGGAAATGATTTATGGTCTTGATTATGTCCAATGAGAACGGCCATTTACAGAAGAAGTACATCTATAGAACGAAAGTAACCTAGTATAATATTATGCCTATTCAAACACAGATGCTCTCTTACAGATATCCCTGCAATAAGGAAGTAATTTTACACATACATGCACACAAAGAAGCGCACAGTTTCGAGTTCTGCAATTCTGTTGAAACGCAAATTTACCAAAATAAACTGGAAACGCGTCAACCTTTTTTTCTTTTAAGAAGAGAGATGTTTTCAGATAAATTCGTCTTCCACAAAATACACCTACAAGAAATAACGATTTTAACTGACGTCGTCTTTTTTTTTTAAACATCTGAAATTTCGTTATCTTACAGTGTTTGTGTTCCCATTCTTTCTATATACGAAATAAATACTTCCAATGAACTATTAGGTTCTGCTAAGTATGAAGTCCCGCTCTTCGTTTAACTGATAAAGTTGAGCAAAAATATTTATCTCACATAAAATCGCAGCTTATGTTTTTACTGGAATACGCCTCTATAAACCTGAAGTACTTATCTGGCAGCAAGTTAAACTATTAAAGAATGAATTAATACTATAACTTCAGGATTCAATCAT
>NC_089768.1:18660000-18665000 GCF_040412425.1 Macrobrachium rosenbergii | reverse complement strand
CGAACTTCGTTAACAGACAGACATGTGCTGCTCGCAAGTAACGAGAACAGAGATTTATATTGGTGTGAAACCATCAGTTTACCTACAGAGGGTTTGAGCGAAGAGTCACGTGGGAATATATAAGAATATCTGAGGTCGAAAGTTGAAAAACTGTAACAAAATCTGAGAGCGGACTGGTTACACTGACTAATTAAAGTAAAACAAAAAAAAAGGAAAAATTGCGCCTTTTCTTCGGTCAATCGAGAAACCGTAAAAATCATAAAAAATCGTTTATCTACGATTGTACGGTATAAAAAAGAAAAAAATGGCCTGGTGGGGTCCTGGATGTCATTGTCCATAATAAATTTAACCTTAAAAAAAAAATACTGATTGCAATGTGGATGTTTGATGATTGAGGGTGGATGTAAAGCCTCAGTGGCTTTAATCTGAGGGCGGACAGAAATAGGACGGTCAGACAAAGCCGGCACAATATTTTTTTTCAGAAAACTGAAAACCATAAAACGGTAAAAAAATTAGCATTGTCCACAACAGGCCTGATTAGATTGCGTAAAAACTCAGTAAAATCGAAGTCGCTTGAAGTTTTCTCGAGTCGAATAGCGAATTTGATATTAGGTGATATTTTCGACTTAATATGGGTTATCACACGGGCAGAAATGACATCCACACAGACACACACATACACATACAAATATATAAATATAAATATAAATATAAATATATATATATATATATATATATATATATATATGTGTGTATATATATATATATGTGTGTGTGTGTGTGTGTGTGTGTGTGTGTGTGTGTGTGTATGTGCGTGTGTGCTTCTGCTAGTTCGTGGGAGAAGATAAGAAGATAATTTAAAGTATCAGTTTTCAAAGGAAACTGAAAAAAGCTACTGAAACTTTGCTTACAACAATAACAGTTATTGAAATTGCGGCCCAGAACAGGTACAAATTGGGTAAACAACATATTTAATATTAGCACTAGAAATCTGTAAAAGGTAAAAAACAGCATAAATTCAGGAAAAAACAAAAACTTTACAATAAAAACTAGTAAAATTCAGTTAGAGATGAAAACAATAGACACACACAAAAAACTATTACAAATGACATCAAAATCTGAAATGAATGCCAAGCGAACTTCACAAAATCGGAAGATGCATTGCCGAGCAGTGGTTCGCGAAAAAGATTTTGTCATGATCGGGTCAAGCCAGCACCAAATAGCATTATGCTGAAATGCTGGTTAGAGGAAATTTCTTCCACAGTTAACCTCTGTTCTCTTATGGGTGAGAATGCGGGATTTGAGCGAGTGCAAGTTCGGTCTTACTGACATCTCCCTATTTAACGCCGTACAGGATTCACAAAACAATCAAATTACATTCACCTGTAAGTTTGAGTCCTGCGGTTCCCTTTTGACATTACGTCACAATCGCCTTTATTTTACATAAATTTTTATTTCCGTGTATAAATTTTTGCAAGGAATGACAGCTTTTTGGTTGTCTGTCAAAGAAAATTGTTCGCCGGCTTTGTCCGTCCGTCCGCACTTTTTTCTGTCCGCCGTCAGATCTTAAAAACTACTGAGGCTAGAGGGTTACAAATTGCTATGTTGATCATCCACCATCCGATCATCAAACATACCAAATAGCAGCCCACTAGCCTCAGTAATTTTTATTTTATTTAGGGTTAAAGTTAGCCATAATCGTGCTTCTGGCAACAATATAGGATAGGCCACCGCCGGGCCGTGGTTACAGTTTCATGGGCCGCGATTCATACGCATTATACCGAGACCACCGAAAGGTAGATCTATTTTCGGTGGCCTTGATTATACGCTGTAGCGGTTGTACAGAAAACTCTCTTCGGCGCATTTTTTACTTGTTACATATTCTGAATGATTCCCACAAAATGATCCAGTATCATGTTATTTATTACTATTTTCATCAAAACGATACTAGCTTTATTTATTGGCAAACTAAATTGTCGGGTAATCGTTTCTTACAGTTTATTTTTCTTCGGAGTGTAAATTTTTCAAGTATGTTGAAGAAGAGTTTTTTTTTTTTACCATAGCCTTCATTTACAATGCGTCCCTTTAATCATTACCATTGTTCTATACTTTATATAATGTATAGTTAAAAGAATATCAGGTTACGAATTTGTTTGAAGGTATAATCTTTAGGGAGTTTTTTGCCATCATCATCTAGGATAACTACCTATTCCCAACTTCGATGAACAGGGTAGTTATGGTGTCAGCTTAAAATGTTAAATTAATCTCTCTCTCTCTCTCTCTCTCTCTCTCTCTCTCTCTCTCTCTCTCTCTCTCTCTCTCTCTCTCTCTCTCTCTCTCAGAGCACAATACACATGAAAAAAAGGTTGGTCCCAGTTTGCTATTAATGGAGCTCCGATTCAATAAGCAAGGAAAGTAGGTTGCTGTTAATCTTGGAATTAGTGACTCACAATGATTTTTCCAAGCGTGCATTGATCAACAATGATGTAATGCAATCATATCAATATTAATAATGATAATAATGACAATAATAGCCTAAACAAACAAATTAGTTTCCGAACGCAAAAACAAAAACAAAAAATATTATGAATATCAACAAGTGGCCTCGCTTCTAATTTTCAGCTCGGCGGGATAAATAAACAATAAAACACAACACAGGCGCGGGAATATTATAACCATTGTTCTTGTATCTGCAACTAAAAGCAACAATGAAAATGTTTTTGTAGCATTACATTGTTTGGCCTAATGCAATATATTAAAGCCCAATTCCGGCACTCGTTCGGAGAACGAATCCATATTTTTGGTTTATATAATTTCACAGGCAAGTTTAAGTGGCCGTGTGCAGGTGCCAAATCGTATCAACATGTTAAGTGCCGTGCGTGGGTCCACAGTTGCGTGTGTTTGCACTCGCTTGTAAATGCCGCCGTTTGTGTTGGTTTGTTATTGTTTACGGTTGTATTATCCGTGTGAGTTGTTATTGTCAATGCGAGTTTGATATTAAAGGGTATATAGAAAGACAGATAGATAGGTGCATATATAGATAGATAAGATTTATGGGAAGGTAGATATTTAACGTTGTGGTAGTCGTCAATGGAAGTTTGATATTGAAGGATAGATAGATAGATAGATAGATAGATAGATAGATAGATAGATAGATAGATAAATAGACAGACGGATAGATAGATAGTTCGATAGATAGATAGATAGATAGATAGATAGATAGATGGATAGATAGACAGATAGATAGATAGATAGAAAAGAAGGTAGGTATTTAACGCTGTTGTTGTCAATGGAAGTTTGATATTAAAGGATGGATGGATAGATAGATAGATAGATAGATAGATAGATAGATAGACAGATAGATATATAGATAGATAGATAGATAGGTAGGTAGATAGATAGATGGACAGATTTATGGGAAGGGAGATATTTAACGGTGTCGTTGTCAATGGAACTTTGTTATAAAGAAAATATAGATAGATAGATAGATAGATAGATAGATAGATAGATAGATAGATAGATAGATAGAAAAGAAGGTAGGTATTTAACGTTGTTGTTGTCAATGGAAGTTTGATATTAAAGGATAGATAGATAGATAGAGAGATAGATAGATAAATAGATAGACAGACAGATGGACAGATAGACAGATAGATAGATAGATAGATAGATAGAAAAAGAGGCAGGTATTTAACGTTGTTGTTGTCAATGGAACTTTGGTATAAATAAAAGATAGATAGATAGTTAGATAACAGATAGATAGATAGTTAGCCATTCAATGCTCTCAATGTCAATGGAACTTTCATAAAAAAAAGAGACGATATACAGATATAGAGATAAATAACGATATACAGGTCTCCCAAGATGTGCAAGTGACATAAATATTTGCTGTCACAATCAGCTTCTAGTTAATATTTTTAACTATGTATTTCCTTTTATAAATATCAAAACGATACGTTCTCTCCTCTAAGCTTTATGTATTTTAGTTCCCCAGGCTTTCATGCTCAAAGGACTCTGCTTTGTAACGTCAATTTTGACAGCCATTTTGTACAGTCGCCTTACCGTTCTGGTTTGTTATTCCTAAATCACTGAACATTTCGCTCCTAGTGTGAACTTTCAAACGAAAAACGATTGAGAATGATTCACCCTTTTGTTTACCTAAATCTTAAATGTTGAGGTCATTTTGATCTGTCTCAATGATTCGCATGTGAATAATTACGATTTGTTTGGTCACTTTTGTGACAATGTTGTTGCTTGATGAAATGGATATCTTGCAACCCAAGTGAAAATTGCTTCATTTACTAGAGTACGTTTTTTTCCGTGTCGCTGAAAATCCTCGCTAATTATCCTAGTTGTGCTAGTAAATAATCTTTGAAATCTCTAGCCAAAAAAACATTCAATATATATATAAAAAAAATTATGAAGTCTTCCATATTTTAAGACTATGACCGGACATTTTAAAAGGAATGCATAAAGCATTCTTTCGGGCAATTGACCACAGTCATCTGTGAAAGTGTATTAACAACGGGAAATTGTACAAAATTCAATTATGAATGAAATATTGATTAATGTGATCTACGTCTTTATGGCGATGCAGAGTTTCAGCCCTTCTGTGACTAATGTTATTTTCACGTCTTATTTTTGATCTCAATAAAACACAAAAATGTTGATGAAATTCGAATACATTTCGCTTAGAAGAGCAATTTCCAAAGTCTACCTTGATCTCAGTTAAGACACCAAAAAGTTTTCTTAGTCTGTCCCGGTTAGATTTTGTTTCTTTTTATGCGAAGAAAATTAACGACTGACTCTTGAGGACTACTGTTGCCTTAGTTCAGACTAACTTGTTCAAAAGACAGCAAAAGGAAAATATACCTACTGCTGCAGCTTTCTTAATTTAAAATTAATGATCTATTCATCCAAGGTGTGGAATCCCAACGGATGCTAAATTACAGAAATAATAACTGAAAGAGAGAGAGAGAGAGAGAGAGAGAGAGAGAGAGAGA
>NC_089768.1:18605000-18655000 GCF_040412425.1 Macrobrachium rosenbergii | reverse complement strand
TAATAAGAAAAAAAAAAAAAAGATCAGTGTAGGGTGAAAAGATAGATAAGAAAGCTTTGTGGTGACCTGGTCATGTGGAAAGAATGGAGGGCAACAGGTTGGTGAAAGAGTGCACTATTCGGAAGAGGCAAATGGAAAGTGGTGAGGGAGATAAGATAGGGCCATGTATTTTTTATTATTATTATTATTATTATTATTATTATTATTATTATTATTATTATTATTATTATTATATTATTATTAGTATTATTATTATTATTATATTATTATTATTATTATTATTATTATTATTATTATTATTATTATTATTATTATTATTATTGGGAAGATGAACTATTCATACGGAACAATCACACTGGTGCCATTGCCTTGAAATTCAAGCTTCCAAAGAATACGATGTTTACTTGAAGGAAGTAACAGAAAGTAACGGGAAATACAGAAAGAGGAGATCAGTTATTAGAAAAAACAGATAAATGAACAAATTAATAAATAAATAAAAATGTAAGTAAAATATTGATATATTAAAATACACGGCGTGGAATGGCGACAGTACGTGCAAGATAGAAGTGAATGGCATCAGTGTACAGAGAGAGAAGGGTCGACGCGCTGCTGATGAGACTTTCATGTAGGTGTATGAAGTGCTAACACTAGATGTTTTCTGCATGGGGGCTTATCCACGTCTCTTAGATTGAAGTATAAATGTGGCTTTGACTCTGGTGTCAGAAGGATACATCAGTGCCCTATGTCAATCCCTACTCTAAAATTCTCGTATTTTACATTCCACGTACCAAGCGATGGAGTTCTTAGTACAATTCATTAAAATGAAAAAATGAAAAATTATTTTTCTGTAATGTAGAATCTTCATGGATGCGAAGTGAAATCCTGCTTGAGGGTTAATATCACTCTATGAAATATAAATAAATAAAATTCCTTGCAGAATTTCTGACGTCTTTTCTCTTGGCACGTGGCTACAAAACATCGGATATTATGTAGACATTTTCATTTAAAAAATTAATATAGGGCAGGAGTTATGAAGTTCTTTTCGAGAACCCTATTGCACGGTTCTCACTGATCCACATTTTCTATTGACGCTGAGAGCAGTTTGCTTTCTTGATAAAATCTTTTGTAGAAAATGGATCTGAAACACCTGTCATCTTTTCTTTCCCCTTCTCTCAATCGTCTCATCATCACTATTCATAAACCCCGTCGCCCTCCATGAATGGCGGGATTCATTCTTTTAGTCTAGATATTCTTATATAATTGTAGATTCACGTCCGTATTCTTATACAGAATCATTTATATACACATTCTGCGTCATCATCCCCCTCTTGCACAGTGCTCACTCGGTCATGTTTAAGTTTTGCAACTCATGGAATTCTTTTTTTTTTTATCAATGTATTCATATTACCTTCTCATTTATCCTTTCAGTCATTCCTCATGATTGTTTTGCTTTTAAAAGACTGCGAGTAAAGTATCTGAGGCATGCTTGACAGTTTTTTTTATTTTTGCTGAATAATTAAGCATCTATACAAACAATTTTTAGTATACCTTTTTCCAGGAAATTTATTATTTACTCATTTCTTTATGGTTAATATTTATCATATACTGCTTCCCTTTCATCCTCATTTTTCATACCCATCCTTTTATCATACTCTTTTGTTTTCAAGGGTCGGTTCTTGACATTCGCAAAAATAATCCTTGTAATTCAAGACTAGGATTTTTCCATTAGAGAATTACTTTCTTAGCTTTTATTGCAAAGGTAAATACTTCGTTGGAGAGAGCATAAAAATATTTAGTTTCTCCAATGGACCGTTTGTTATTTGAAAGGGAAATTATTTAAAGTATGTTTTTTACTCAAGCAAGTGTTCCAGGTGGTACAAAGTAAAAAAAAACTGGAATTTGAAAATTTGTTTATTATATTAGAAAGATTCTCTCTCTCTCTCTCTCTCTCTCTCTCTCTCTATCTCTATATATATATATATATATATATATATATATATATATATATATATATATATATATATATATATATATATATATATATATATATATATATATATATATATATATATATATATATATATATATATATATATATATATATATATATATATATATATATATATATATATATATATATATATATACTGTACATGCACACTGAGAATGAGTTTGAAGAACTGGAAAATGTTCCTCTAGTAGAGGGACAAATAGTAAACATCAAAGAGAGTGAAGATAAAGAAAGAAAAAGTAAATAAAGCTGCAGGAAAACCAAAGGTAACAAGGCAAATGATTAAAGCATTGGAAAATCTAGGCAAAGAGTGGGTGCACACACTATTGGAAAAGATCTGGGACGCAGAGGAAATGCCAAGGGACTGGAACGATGATATTAGGATGATTAAAATGTATAAACAAAAAGGAGGCGTATTAAACTGTGGGAACTACAGAGGAATAAAGCTTCTGAAGCATGTATCCAAGAATAAAGCTTCTGAAGCATGTATCCAAGAATAAAGCTTCTGAAGCATGTATCCAAGATACTAGAAGGAACAGTAGAAGGAAGGCTGAGAGAGTTGATAGATATACACGAGTAGCAGTTTGGGTTTATGAAAGGAGAGAGCACAATGAATGCTATTTTTAAAGTATAACAAGTCCAAGAGAAGTATTTAGAAGGAAACGATAAAGTTTACATGTGTACCAAGAATAGTTTACTGGCGTTTGAGAAAGAGAGGGTACCAAAGAAGTAGGTAAGGTTAGTGAAGATGATGTACGAGGGGGAAAGAACCAGTGTACAGACAAGATATGGGGAGACTGAGGCATTCCCTGTGGAGGTTGGTCTCCGTCAGGGATCAGCTCTGAGTCCATTCTTGTTCCTCGTCGTTACAGACACTTTGGCATCAGAATTAAGGAACAACGAAGAACTGTGGGAACTGATGTTTGCTGATGATTCAGTCATTATAGCAGACACAGAAGAAGAACTACAAGAAAGGATTTTAGCATGGAAAGGAGCCCTAGAAAAGAAAGGATTGAAAGTGAACATTGGAAAGACAGAGCTAATGCTAAGTAGTAGAGAAGGACATGAAGAATTAAACATTCAAGTGGAAGATGGTACAGTGGTAAAACAGAACGATGAGTTTAACTACTTGGGATCAATAATTACAGAGGAGGGAGGTACCGAGAAAGCAGTGAGAATCATGACGAAAATGGAGAGAAGTAACTGGAGTTGTTTTAGACAAGAAAATGTCATTTAGGCTCAAAATGAAGATTTATAAAGCTGTTATCAGATGGATGGATGCAGTGCGAACTTATTTAAAAGCCTACATGCATTTGAAAGACTTCGCTATCTCTGTTCAGGATCCTCTATGTAAGCGGTCTACCTATCACAGCCTGTCTTGAAAATCGAAGAAAAGTTTGAGCACAGTGAAAAAAAGCCTAACAACCATCGCCATCACATGTTTTCCAAGACTTGAAGGTCGCGTCAACCTACGTAGAGAAAGTTTTTCCCGGAGAATTGACGATCATAATCCTTTTCAGGGCTTACCAACTTCAAGTCGAACCTTCTTACTTAGCCAAGGCTCGGAGCAGAGAGATGAAAGGAGGAAAATTGAAGAAAAGGAATATGATAAGAGTTCAGAATTTATTAGCTTGCACTAATTAAATCCACGGGTTCATGTAAAAACATGTTCTGTTTATTTATGAACAAATAGAGATCTTTAGACCCGGTTTCATTCTCTATCTGAATCTCCCTCTCCCCCCGTTGCATCGTTTCGTGTTATTTATATATATATATATATATATATATATATATATATATATATATATATATATATATATATATATATATATGTGTGTGTGTGTGTGTGTGTGTGTGTGTGTGTGTCTGTGTGTAATCGGGAGAGTGTTGACTTCTAGCAAGTCGGACACGTAGAACAAACATGTATATATATATATATATATATATATATATATATATATATATATATATATATATATATATATATATATATATATATATATATATATATATATATATAGCATTACCTCAAAACAGGATACCACAATTAAAGTCTGAATCCAGAGGAAAGAAGCGACAGCTGAAAGAACTACTAACCTAGCCACGATTTCAATAACATCCGAAACAATCCACAGAGAGAGAGAGAGAGAGAGAGAGAGAGAGAGAGAGAGAGAGAGAGAGAGAGAGAGAGAGAGAGTTTTACGATCCTGAGTGGCTTACCCTACAACAATGTTGCTGGGTAATGTCAGAGGGAAACAGTAGATGAAGAAAATCGAATAGTTACATACACAAGTTCAAGCGCTAGATCCGACTAAGTCTGCAACCTTTGAAGAAAAGAGAATTGTGCTTTTGTTCATCCTCCAACAGCACCAGCCAAAAAAAAAAAAAAAAAAAACTGACAACTGGTACAAGAACGAAAGTTTACATAACTTAGCTCTTATACGAAAGTCGCTCCCTTGTCATCTGCAGATAGGCTAATTGCTTAAGGCTTTACAGAACATGTCTGTTTGTCAAAGCCCCTATCATCAAAACAACAGACCATGAATAACTTATCTTGAAGAAGTAATTCTCTCTCTCTCTCTCTCTCTCTCTCTCTCTCTCTCTCTCTCTCTCTCTCTCTCTCTCTCTCTCTCTCTCTCTCTCTCTCTCTCGTCATACGCCTTTTCTTCTCAGAACTAATGAAGTCCTTTTTGGGGATGAGGTTACAAGAAACATGGTACCTCTACCTGCAGCAATACCAGAGGCTATATATATATATATATATATATATATATATATATATATATATATATATATATATATATATATATATATATATATATATATATATATATATATATATATATATATATATATATATATATATACAAATGTATATATTTTGTCTTTATTTATATATTCATCACGTTTCATATTTTCGTGATTCAGCTATACATACATACATATATATACATATATATATATGTATATATATATATATATATATATATATACATATATATATATATATATATATATATATATATATATATATATATATATATATATATATATATATATATATATATATATATATATATATACATACAGAAAGGGAGATTAGTATGTAAATATATATGCCCCCTTTATTTCGCAGTTATAGTATTTTTTACGCTGTGACCCAAGATCAGTTCTTCGGTGGTAATTTCCCATGAAAAAAATCCTCTCAGGGACTGATACCGTTAAAAGCTACTTTGAGGATTTGCAATGGTAAATGTTACAAAAGATTTATGTCATTTATACCCTAAAGCTTTGTTCGAACTCAGAAGAGCAGACTTCAATTCTTTTGCCACATTTAACTTTTTTATTTATTTATTTATTTTTTTTGAAACTCAACAGATTCGTGTACTGGTTACTCTAATTTTCGTACGAAATATATCATGTCAGTCAATTACCTAAATCCACCGTGAATTATTTACAAATTCAAGAGCATTATTTAATAACAATCGTTTTACAAAAATAATAAAATCATAATTCATAAATAGAGAATGTTTTGAAAAATATACATCTAATGCAAAAGTATTGTCTAACAGTGTTTCCATGTTATGTTGACACCCGAGTTTAAATTTAACGGATATGTACTATTTACAGTGTTAGTCGACCCTACCCGCATGTGCTGCAATAAAACTTTTTTACAAGTTTAAGCAGATAATTATCTACTTTTCGGTCTAAATAACAGAGGCAAACATCTACCGTCTATGGGCTACTGTACTGTGTGTTTCCATAGAAATAAGTGTATTGTTAATACAATGCTTTCTCCATGACCAGTACAAAATTTATCTTGGAAATTAAACGTCCTCTCTATTTTCACTTATATTGTTCATAAGATACTCGTACTTCTTATCTCGAAAACTTACGTTATCAATCACTGCGCGATTTATTTATTTTTAAGATACTGATGGCTAGATACTGATGGCGATAATAAGATATTCGCGTTCAGAGATTTACTGAGAGGCTAGAAAATGAAGTAGCCCTGAGGTGGTAAAGATTACAGATATGATAAGAGAGTCGAGAATGAGATGGTATGGTCATGTGGTAAGGATAAGTGAGGAGGAAGGAGTGAAGAAGACTTGGGTGGAACCTGTTAGGGGTAGAAAAGGTCAAGGTGGAGGGAAAGGGTTAGAAGGGGTGATAAAGTGGAGAAAGGTTCAGAGAAGAAGGGTTTAGTGGAGGAAGATACCTTCGAAAGGAACAGTTGGAGAAGAAGTGTCAAGGCGACCGACCCTTAGCTTAAGAATAGTGAAGGGTTTGAAAAAGGAGATTGTGAAATTCGCTTTGTTTTGCTGTTTACTGATGACAACAAGCCATTCTTCATTCCTTCTAGGAGAAGAACAACCCAGGTCAAAATATGTCACACTTGACTACGAAATATTCAGTCATAACTTCTTCAGAGCACGAGAAGACAGTACAGAAATATATAAATATGAATAAAATATAAATAAATAATACGTAAATACAGGAAATGATACAAATGAATAATTTAAATAATTACTCGCAGTAAACAAAATTAATAACAGGTACGCGAAAAGTAAAAACTTCAAGTTGAAACAAAAGTATTCACACATCACAGCAGATAAGGTCAAGAATCAGAATTTTATTTATTATTTTATGTGACTCTGAGTTCAGTGATTGAATATCGAATCTCTCATCTACGCTGCATTTTTTTTTCTTTTTTGCGCCCTTGTATAAGAGACTTGGCTGGCTTGACTACCAAATAAGAAGTACGAGGGGTTAATATAAAGTGTTTGTATTTTGTCCGGACTAATCTCTTCGAGTGACCAATATATTTTCCGCTACAGCCATCATACTAGTGGAGCTGAACAAGAGTTCTGATGGCAGTTGGATTGTAATGGTGTTGGTAATAATCAACTTGCGGTTCGTGTGTGTGTGTGTGTGCAAAATCTAGAGTTGATATCATCTAATTTCCCTTGTAATTCAATTGCAGCTTCCATGAATTACGTATATTAAATGTATAATTTCATCAGTATTTGAAATATTCTTCTTAAAAAACTGTTTGCGAATCTTCGTATATTTACAAAACTTCAACAGTCATTTTACTTCGTAACCAAATGAATGCTAAATTACACAAAAGGTATAGCGTCTGGAATATTCTTTTCATGCTATGTATTTTCAGGTTAAAAGACGTTTAATTTTAAAACAATTTAAGAGGAAACTTCGGCTGCGAGATCCAAACGCTTTTAGCGACACGATTAACATGAATCTTATGCATGACCTGCTTTTTTATACTCCATCACTTCCCCCAATGACCTCTGTACTGTCTTCCTGTATCACTTAACCTCCTTCGTTTAACACCTGTTTTGTAATACCTATGCATCCCGTCTCCATCTTCGCATTAGTCCTACGCTTTCAGTCTCCCTTAATCATCCATTTGTTCCCTCCCATAAACTTCGGTCCAAACTATTCATCCTCCACTCGTTAAAAGTAACCTTTCGTTTCTGCATACCTCATTCATCCCCATCTTCAGTCTCTGACGTCCAGTTGCACTGACTCCAAAGTCAAGCATCATCTTTCTCAATCTCCCTCTCCCCTGCATTTTTCATGTTCTTTTCCCCTAACTCTTCCTCCCTCCTCATCCAAATCTTCTCTCCACTCTCTCTCTCATCGCTCACCCCAAAATGCCTTAATCCTCCCAAGCTGAGGAGAGTTGTGCCTCTGCATGGAAATGGGAATCACGGTCAGATGTCAATACCAGAGAGTGGGGATGGTTGTCTGAGGCTGCTCACCGCCCAACCGCCCCTCAATGCTCCGGAGTCGGGGTATAAAACTTTCCGAGGGAGTGAGGCTGATATTTTTAGGAGACTGTGATTTACCTCGGAGAAATGTATGGTATGAATAGAATTCTTAGAGGGTGGGGAAAGCGCCCTAATGATCATAATTGCATAGTTTTGCGGGCATCGACCAAGAGAGAGAGAGAGAGAGAGAGAGAGAGAGAGAGAGAGAGAGAGAGAGAGAGAGAGAGAGAGTCATCTCGAAGAACTATGTGGTATGAATGGAATTCTAGGAGGTTGAAGTAAAACGCCACAATAATTATAATTGAAAGGCTGTTCTCCGGACAACTGTGTGTGTGTGTGTGTGTGTGTGTGTGTGTGTGTGTGTGTGTGTGTGTGTGTGTGTGAGAGAGAGAGAGAGAGAGTTACCTCGATGAACTATGTGGTATGAACAGAATTCTTGGAGGTTAAAGTAAAACGTCACAACAACTATAATTGCTTGATTCTGTGGACAGCCAGAGAGAGAGAGAGAGAGAGAGAGAGAGAGAGAGAGAGAGAGAGAGAGAGAGAGAGAGAGAGAGAGAGAGAGAGAGAGAGTCAGTAACTCGGAACGGTTATACGGATTATATACTCATTAAGCCAATCATTTTTTTCAAGTTTCGTCATTACCGAGCATCAGATATGATTAAACGTATTAACAATGTTATTAAATTCCTGATTTAAGGCACAGAGATTTGCAGATTTAATAGATCAAATCACTTTTATCCAATTAACATCTCACGTTCATTCCACGTAATGACTGTAACAGTCCTGAATGTCTAATAATAATAATAATAATAATAATAATAATAATAATAATAATAATAATAATAATAATAATAATAATTTAAAAATACGCATAGTAGCGTGAGTCTTGAAATGGAGAAACAAATACACAGTTATGTATATGTACGTATATTTCAAGATAAATCTGTACAGATTTATCTTTAAATCTATGCACATATACATAACTTTGGAATTGTTTCTCCAATAATAATAATAATAATAATAATAATAATAATAATAATAATAATAATAATAATAATAATAATAATAATTTCAGCCACTGGGAACTGAATAATATATCTATTCATCTATGTAGTCATATAGGGAAGGGCACCATATATGCTACTGCATCAAGTTTCTTAGAATTACAGCTGGCCAGCTGCTTCCATATCTATTGTTCTAATTCCGTAGCAATGACCAGGCTTCTTCAAATCTCCTCACCAAAGAATCCGAGATGATATGCACATTATAAGCAGAAAATCTCTTGTGGAAATAGATGTTACGACAAACTACCTCCTTCGGGATATGAAACCAATGACTACTGGGAAACCATTGAACCACTGACTAGTAAGACAACAAACCAGTGACCTACTCAGTCACATAAGGAATAAAACCACTGTAAATCCAAGCACATTCAGTACCATACTTGGCTCCTGCCCTTTTATGACCTCTGTGGCTTAGTTGATAGAGTGATGGCCTAACAACCTCCCTGGCCAGTGGTTTAAATCTCCAATGAGGAGACTTGTCGTGTCCTTTGTTGCCAAGCGAGAGCGTCTGTTTATGAATGATGGAAATAAAATAAATAATATGTTGCTATCATTTGCGATGCATGTTCTAGTACCCATTTTAACAATTACCCATCGTTCGTCCTACAGTACCAGGATATTTACAATTTTTCTTTGTTTGTACCGGGCATTTTCGTGTTCGCCTCTGCCACTGGTTTAATTCCAATGCTTGTTTATTTTTACATATCTTCAGTCATCTTTTTAGTTACATACATTTGAGTTGTTAACCGGTGCCTCATTAGTAAGTTTATTTCGTTATATATATATTTCTAGTTTTGAGTCCTTTTTGTTTCATCTTATTATTTTATTTCGAACTACTTATTTTGTTGATGTTGGTGTAACTGATCTTATAATTCAGATTTTCATTTTCTTAAAGGCTTTACATGAACACGTTCTTTCAAACTAAAAATTCAGCCTGTGCCTGTGACTTCATGATGTTCATAAAATATAATCTTCATATATCTGGTTTTGAGGTATACAAGTATATTACCCTCACTCAAACATCCTTTACCTCATTTGTGTTAGATATTCAGCTACAATACGTTTTACTGTGGCACACTGCTTTCCAAATGCACAAACACTCGCTCAGAGAGAGAGAGAGAGAGAGAGAGAGAGAGAGAGAGAGAGAGAGAGAGAGAGAGAGAGGAATTAATGCTGAAATCTGATTTCTTCATTTACCATGAGCTCAAAAACAGACGGATTAACTCTAGTCAAGTGCAATACAGGCTTCCATGACTGTTGAAGTGTACGTAATGAAGTATTCGAAGCTTCTATACACAGCGCTGATTGTTAGTTTTGTGAACCCGTATCCTGAACAGTCGACGTTTAGCAAGATTTTTCGATGTAGCAACATCCATTTTGATTACATTATTTGAAATAAGAGTATATGTATTTGCAATTTACCGCCCAAGTATAACGCACTTGTAATTGTGAAATTATTCTCAGCTTCTACACTTTTCTTTAAAATGTTTTCACTAAAGTTCAATATATTTTCAAGTGAGAGACGCTCGATGTTTGCCCAAGGTAATTTTGCTTCCACCCAACTCATTATGACTGCAAAGCATCGAACACAAAAATGCTATATTGTAAAAAACGTCCCTAATTAGACCTGACCCTCGACACGCATTATTAAGTTAACACTGGCAGCATAGTCGTTACAGAACCTTTCCCTTCATTGATCAACTGTCTTTAAAGTTTACTTGTTGCTAAAATGAAATCCAAACCTTCAATATATTTTTTTTATATTTCTTCATTAAATTTTGCGATCTCACGTCAGTTTATCAAAGTCTTTCTTCGACTTTTAAGTAAGTCCTAAGTTTATCTGTGGTTTTTCTTTATAGTCCTCTAAAACTATACTCTCAAACAATCTTTTCATTCTCCAGTGAAGGTAATTCCTCAATTAATTTGAAATGATTAATTAGAACGGATATCTAGCTCACATGGGATGATGTATTTTTATAGTAAAATGTGTCATGATCAGAAACGAGGTTTCCTTTCGTTAAAATTCATTCGGAAATACTGAATTTCATCGTTTTGTTCTGTTAAAAGTCCATTCTAACCTATCTGGGCTTTACTTCATGCTGCAATTCTCGCAAACAAAAGTTTTTCTTCCCGTCAAAGCTACTTCGTCACTTGGGTAGAACTTTCTTTCTACTAAAACTTTCCTGCCCTCATTAGGCATTTATCCATGCAAAAACTCGTCACTCACCAATCAAACTTTTTCTTCATCTAAGAGGCTTCCTTCGCCTAACTAGTTTACCTCTTGCTAAGACCCCCTTCTTACCTAGCAAGGATTTTTTTCCTGTTTTCACGTTTCCTTACCTAGCCAGGATTTTTTTTCCCCTGTTTTGACGTTTCCCTAACTAGCCAGGATTTCTTTTCTGTTAACGTTTAACTTAACTAAGATTTTCTTCCAGTTTTAACGTTTCCTTAGCTATCCAGGATTTTCTCCCTGTTTTAACGTTTCCTTAACTAGCCAGGATTTTCTTCTTGTGTTAGCGTTTCCTTAACTAGCCAGGATTTTCTTCCTGTTTTTACATTTCATTAACTAGCCAGGATTTTTTCCTGTTTTAACGTCTCCTTAACTATCCAGATATTTGCTGTTTTAACGTTTCCTTAACTCGCTAGGATTTTGTCCTGTTTTAAAGTTTCTTCAACTAGCCAGGATTTCCTTCCTGTTTTAACGTTTCCTTAACTACCCAGGATTTCCTTCCTGTTTTAACGTTCCCTTAACTAGCTAGGATTTTGTCCCGTTTTAACGTTTCCTTAACTAGCTAGGATTTTGTCCTGTTTTAACGTTTCCTCAACTAGCTAGGATTTCCTTCCTGTTTTAACGTTTCCTTAACTAGCTAGGATTTTGTCATGTTTTAGCGTTTCCTTAACTACCTAGGATTGCGTCCTGTTTTAACGTTTCCAGGATTTTGTCCCGTTTTAACTAGCTAGGATTTTGTCCTGTTTTAACGTTTTAACGTTTCCTTCCTGTTTTAACGTTCCTTAACTAGCTAGGATTTTGTCCTGTTTTAACGTTTCCTCAACTAGCTAGGATTTCCTTCCTGTTTTAACGTTTCCTTAACTAGCTAGGATTTTGTCATGTTTTAGCGTTTCCTTAACTACCTAGGATTGCGTCCTGTTTTAACGTTTCCTTAACTAGCTAGGATTTTGTCCTGTTTTAACGTTTCCTTAACTAGCTAGGATTTTGTCCTGTTTTAACGTTTCCTCAACTAGCTAGGATTTTGTCCTGTTTTAACGTTTCCTTAACTAGCTAGGATTTTGTCCTGTTTTAACGTTTCCTCTAACTGTTTTAGCTAGGATTTTTTGTCCTGTTTTAACGATTTTTCCCTCAACTAGCTAGGATTTCCTTCCTGTTTTAACGTTTTAACTAGCTAGGATTTTGTCCCGTTTTAACGTTAACTAGCTAGGATTTTGTCCTGTTTTAACGTTTTAGCTAGGATTTCCTTCCTGTTTTAACGTTTCCTTAACTAGCTAGGATTTTGTCATGTTTTAGCGTTTCCTTAACTACCTAGGATTGCGTCCTGTTTTAACGTTTCCTTAACTAGCTAGGATTTTGTCCTGTTTTAACGTTTCCTTAACTAGCTAGGATTTTGTCCTGTTTTAACGTTTCCTTAACTAGCTAGGATTTTGTCCTGTTTTAACGTTTCCTTAACTAGCTAGGATTTTGTCCTGTTTTAACGTTTCCTCAACTAGCTAGGATTTCCTTCCTGTTTTAACGTTTCCTTAACTAGCTAGGATTTTGTCATGTTTTAGCGTTTCTTTAACTACCTAACTGTTTTACTAGCTAGCCGTTTTAATTGCTAGGATTTTGTCCTGTTTTAACGTTTTCCTTAACTGTTTTAAGCTAGGATTTTGTCCTGTTTTAACGTTTCCTTAACTAGCCAGGATTTGTTTTCCTATTTTAACATTTCCTTAGCTAGCTAGCTAGGATTTTTTTTTCTGTTTTAACGTTTCTTAACTAGCCAGTGTTTCTTTTCTTGTTAAGGAACTTATCTCGCCAATGAAACACCTCATCTCCAAGTCCTGAAATTCATATTTAAGTCGATTAAAAGCCCTTTTCGACTCCATTACGGACGACTTCGCAATCTCTTGGAATCGGCTTCTCCCTTTGTTCCTCTCTGAGATCCTTTTTCATAAGTCATCACTCAACCAGTTAAGAATAACCTCTGACTTCAGTAAATTTCAAATCTGTTTCGACCACGTAATACTTGATTCCCTTTATATGAGATCCACGTCAGTTCTATTAATATTCAACTTTGCTCTTTTTTCAGTTTTCTGTAAAAGAAAATGATTGAAATGGCTTAGTTCTGTCCGTCCGCACTTTTTCTGTCCGCGCTCAGATCTTAAAAACTACTGAGGCTAGAGGGTTGCAAATTGGTATGTTGATCATCCATCCTCCAATAAAACAAACATACCAAATTGCAGCCCTCTATCCTCAGTAGTGTTTTTTTTATTTTTCTGTACAGCATTATACGGTGTACAGAAAACTCGACTGCGCCGAATTTTTTTTTTTTTTTTTTTACGTTACCTCGTACGGCAGTGAAATGTATAATTTCTTTCTCCTTAGAGGTTACTTTCCCTTTCCCAACAAAATTAATTCTGACCCTCTTCACAACGCTTTTCTAGACAAATATGATGAAGTTATTGTTCTATAAATTAAATAATAATTTGCCATGGCACATTCAACCTAGTAGAACGTCGTTCTAATTAAAGAGAAGATTAAGGGTCCTTATCTGCATTGACTGATTTAGAATGTTACGCGTGCATACACATTCACTTGCACATATATTTGTATACAAGCTTACGCTCACATGCGTGTATGCATGTATGTATATAATGTATGCATACATGCATGCATGCATGTATGTATGTATATATGTATGTATATATATATATATATATATATATATATATATATATATATATATATATATATATATATATATATATATATACTATATGTGTGTATATATATACTGTATATATATATATATGTATATATATATATATATACACGCGTATTCCTCACTCCGGTTATTTTCGTACAAAGCATAACTAACCAAATCTGATCAGACGCAAACAGATTCTGTCCATATATCGCGCAGTTTCTAAGCACTACATTTCACCCACTTCAGTCTGGAAACGCAGTTTATTTTTTTCTGAAGTGGTTTTTTTTTTCCTTTCCCTACCGAAATTCTCCATTCACTCGGATGGAGGCAAATTTTATGTTGTAGTTATTTTTGACCCTTTAGTTTTTTCCGGGAAGAGGTCACTCGCAACTTTCGCCACATTTGCAAGCGACAGTTCAACAATATTTCATTTCCAAACTTGCACTGGGAGTAAAGCAGACCTAGCCTTCCTTAATGCAACTGATAATAAACTGGGCGGTAAAACAATACAGTTATCTTTAAGACTTCTGCTTTTTTGACGAGCAGGAGAAGAAAAAAAAATATATTACTTTCCACAAGAACACTGATTTTTTACACATTCGGTGGCTTCCTCTGCCAAAAATTTTGTTTAAATGCGCTATTCAGGTACATGATCGGTCATACAAAATTACTTATATGTAAATTTTAACCAATTTAAAATAACACTCTGTCAGGAGAAAGACAGAAATTAATAACTAATTTCTTACATGTAAATGTTAACAAAGTTAAAATAGCACTGTCACGCAAAAGATAGAAATTAATAATTACTTTTCATATTGTATATGCAATGTGCAGGGGTGCAGACTCCCCTGGATATAGATTTATTCAAGATTCTCTGGCCTTTAATGATCAAATTGATCCACTAATTGATATCACAACATCTATTAGAAACCGCCCAGCTTCAGCAACAAAGTATGTGACTTACAGAAACAAATTGAATCCCAACTTAGGAATACATAAATTATATAAGGATAAATTATATATCTCTGATTATATTCGCGCAGCTTTCAGTCGTTTACGACTCATGTCCCATAACCACCGTATAGAAACAGGTAGGTGGAGCCGAACTCCCCCGGAATTAAGGGTGTGTACATGTGATAATAGCACTATTCAGGACGAATCACACGTTCTGATCAACTGTCCTCTTTCAATGCCATGTAGGCGTAAATATCCAAACTTGAGTTATGAATCTCTGAGTACTTTATTCAATGAAAATTATAATATTGTTGATTTGTGTAAATATGTTTATGAAGTGCTTTATGTTTATAAGTAATGTGCGGCTGTACCTTCTGTTTTATGTTTTTTTTCTTCAAGTAAATTTTTGTTTATCAAATATTATTTGTATTAGGACTTGATTTTGAATAGTTATGTAACCACTTTTTTCCTTATAGTAAGTTCCTTTTTCGTTTATTTTTATAATCTTATAGGATTATGTTATTTTGTACTTGATATTTTATTTTTCTTGTTAATAATTTTTTTTCTGTACAGGCCATGTACTTGCAAGAACAGAGATTACTGTTTACTTTGTATATTTTGTATTATGTCACGTTGTGGACAAATTTGTACTAATTATTGTATACTTTTGTCAATAAAATAACTAACTAACTAACTAAATGTTAACCAAGTTAATATAACACTGCCACGCAAAGACAGAAATTAATAAATAATTACTTACATGTAAATGTTAACCAAATTAAAATAACATTCTGCCACGGGAAAAACAGAAATTAATAGCTATAAGGATGGAACTCCTACAGTACTTCAAGTTTATTTCAATAATGTTTCAAGTTAAATACTTTAAGATGAAATTATTATTTAAATACATTTAGAGGATGTGTCAAATGCGTAAAATGTCTACTCTCAAATCATTAAAAGGAGTCCCCAAATCAAATGCGTAAGGATAAAATGTGTACATCACAAATATTTAAAGTTGGCATCAACTTGAGTGCTTTAAGATGAAATCTCTGCTTCAAATTTATTTAAAAGAAGGCCAAAAATAAAAGCATCGAGATAAAACGCCTTTCAAAATTACATAAATCCGAAATTAAGTGAATGAAAATTAAATGCGTCCTAAAAATTTATTTACTGATGGTCCCTGAAATAAATCCATTGACTTGCTTCCGGCCATACCTTAGCTAGAGTTATTATCGACGCACAAACGACAGAATTCGTGGGAGTGAAAACAAAAAATTACTTTAAAAAAGTGATTCAGAAAGAACCAGACAGAACGTCATTAAACCCCTGCTCCGTGCTCATCTCATAAAGTAAGGCAGGGATGAAGGACCCCCTTCATAATGAGAACGCAAATCACTCGCACATGCGCAAAAGGGGGATACTTCATCAGCGCAGGGAGGACGTAAAAGTGGAGCGGAATCGCGCGTATCGTGACTTGGCGCCGGAAAACGATTGCCTGAGAAATGACTTCCCGAAGTGATGGCCGACGTGTTGCGAACAGGGATATTTCTGAGGTAAAGGCTTTGATTAGGAAAAGCGGCGGTTTCGCTGTGATCGGTGGTTTTATGTGCTGTATGTAAAGGTCGGTGTGACAGGCTACCTAATGAGATTTTCTCGCTATTCTTCTTCTTTTAACGTGCGTTTTTCCCATTTTTTGTATGGGGTAAGCACGATGCCTTCTTTGAAGGACTTTGATTTGGCTTTTGGGTAGACCGTAGTCTCGATCGGCGGCCCTGCCTGACATCGCTTAGACCCCGGTAGCGTATGCACTGTACGTACATGTATTGTACCAGTCACCAGCTCCCTTTCTCCCAGCAGCGAGAAAATGCGCCGAAGTATCTTCTGCGCAATCGAGTTTTCTGTATAGCGTATAATGCTGTATAAGCCGCGGCCCATGAAATCTTCAGCTACGACCCGGTGGTGGCCTGTCCTATAGCATTGCCATACCTTAAATAAAATAAAAACTACTGAGGCTAGAGCGCTGCAATTTGGTGTTTGATGATTGGAAGGTGGAAGATCAACATACAATACCTCAGTAGTTTCTTAAAATCTGAGGGCGGACAGAAAAAGTGCGCACAGAAAAAAGTGCGGACGGACAGACAAAGCCCGCACAATAGTTTTCTTTTACAGAAAACTAAAAAAGGGAACGACGTGTGGGCCTTTGTATTATGTACTGTCTAATAGCTTTTAAGTGATTAATCAAAAAACTACTACTGCTACTACTACTATTATTTATACTACTACTATACAATAATAATAATAATAATAATAATAATAATAATAATAATAACAATAATAATAATAATTAAAAATGCTAATAATAGCATGAATCTCGAAATGAAGAAACAAATCCACAGTGATGTACATGTACATATATTTAAAGACAAATCTGTACAGATAGCTTTCGGGAATCTGTTCGATTCCTCTTTTAAATCTGTTTTTTTTTGGTCTTTAAATATATGTACATACACATAACTGTGGATTTGTTTCCCCAATAATAATAATAATAATAATAATAATAATAATAATAATAATAATAATAATGAAAGGGATCTTGCTGACTTATCATTCTTCTCTTTGCTGGTCAAGTACAATACATATAACTTAAAATACTGCGTCAGCAACAGAAGCTTCCAACATGGCAAATGTGTCATTGCATTTGCGAAATGCTTGGGAATAAACGAGTGAAATGGGAATTGAAGTTCGGTGAAAATGGCGTGAGAAAGAGATGTCCGAGCTAATTGACATCACATTATTATTCCAAACTGGTCTGTTTGTTTTCAGTCTGCACAACCCCTTAGAGACAATAAGATCATGACCGCTCGCTTGACACTTTATTTATTTTTTTTTATTTTCCAAGAAAGTATCGTTGTGTAATGTAAAATTAATACTTTTTTTGGAGAGCTTATTGTAGACAGGGAATTTGCTGTGTTACTTTATAATCAGCTTTTTTTGACAATTAAAATAATATCTTATATTACTGTACAACAAGTGAAAATAATTCGTAATTTATTCTAGATGTCTTTTTGTAGACCGATTTATGACTCTATTTGCATATCATGTTTGTTGCAGTTTTGTGACAAAGTTTAAATTTTAACACCGCAAAAATTTTTTTTTTTTGCTTTTAGAGTTATACGATATTGAAAAAAGGAAACCTTCTATTATGCTGTTTTTACCATTTTTAAATTATACCTTCTAACTCCAAATAAAAACTAATTTCAGTTATTTCCTCCTTCATAAGAATAATATCCATGTATTTGTAGTTCTACTGTAGAATGATGAAGTATGCATCAATGAAGTCTGTGAATGTATGCAAAAACAATGAATAAAATTAATCAAACAAACGACCCACTTTTACTAGTAACACGACTGCTACTCTTATTGCTACTGTCTAAGTTGTTCACTCAACTATGTTTGAGATTAATTAGTACTGATAACCAAGCTGACAATGATGAGTGATTAGGCACCAACTGCCACAGATAAGATCCCTGAAAATGATCCTTCGTCTGAAAATAGCAGTGACGCAACGGGAGCATCAAACGACTAAAGCAAACCAACCTATCAAATGGCGATGTGCGAGTCTATATAACAGTAAGTGATGCTAATACATTTTAATCTGACTTTATGGCATAAGGAATTCATACGCAGCGCATAAGCATGCACATTCCGTCACGTATTTATAAATTCAATTACAACACCACATAACTAAGAATCTGTAAGGTGTAGGGGGTGTAGTAGGCCACTTTACAAAGGTAGTTCAGGAAAGAAAATAGGCTATGGTCACTGCCGCAGTCGCGCTTTTAACAGTCGAATCTTTCGCAACATCATCTGTTTCTTACAGTGCCCTAAACATTGATCACTCTAATGCCTCCTAGATATTAAAGGCCGTCTGTGCTCAGTGCCTCTTCCATCCCAGCTATATATACAGCAACTTCTAGGTTTTCTTATCTTTCCTTATAAAAATTCGGAATTTTGCATTTTTTCGTGGTCTATCTCCCTCCATATAATGTATACTATAAAACCATTTCAAAATATTCAGATCCATTATTCCATCTACACTAGCCTTTAACCACCTCGTGTGTGTACACACACACACACACACACACACACACACACATATATATATATATATATATATATATATATATATATATATATATATATATATATATAAGGACAGTAAGAAGATCTGAAAGATGCAGCGGAAGGAAAAACCTGCAGTTACACTATGAAACAATTTATAGAGAAGGTGGAAAGTCATAATGAAGAAAGAGAATATGAACAGAGATACTGCAAAGGGAATGAAAGAGGTTGCATCTAGGGGCTGAAAAGACGCCGCAAAAACCCTCATGTAATGCCTACAGTACACCACATGAGATGCACTGACGGCGCCATCCCCCTACGGGACTTTACAATTCAAAGCATCCTTTGCAGACAAAAATCAAGCATTGCTGCACACGTGTGACCTCAGCTTGCCTTTATAAGTTATTCCTGCTAGAATTCATTCTAGACTGTGACCAATAAAGGACTAATTACAAGCTATTATTCCAGCCTCGGGCATTGCTTCACAAACGCTCATTACCTGTATATAATTCACAAGTTTTCCCCATCCCACGTTTCAGTCCAACCCCTTCAAGTATGCCGTTCAGTTGAAACTAATATATGTATGAAAGAGCAGTTTTAGAATGAGAAGAATACATCAGTTAAATATACAAAAGTGTATTGTGTTCAAAGAAGTGAAGTTTCCGTAATAAGAATATAGAATTTAGGCCAAAGGCTGGGACCTATGAGGTCATTCAGCGCTGAAACGGAAACTGACAGTAGGAAGGTCTGAAAGGTGTAACAGGAGAACCTCGCAGTTCCACTGTGAATCAATTGTTAACAGAGGGTGGCAAGTCAGATGGAAGAATAAGAATATGAATGGAGGTACAGTAAAAGGAATGAAAGAGGTTGCAGCTACGGGCCGAAGGTACGCTGCAAAGAGCGTTAAGTAATACTTACAGTTCACCACGTGAGGTGCAATGACGGCACTAACCCCCCTACGGGGAATTTTTCGTAATATACTTTCTGACAGACTTTCAAACGAATCTCAACAACCTAAGCTCCTCCATTCAAACAATAATTTTAAGATTAAACAGTAACAGTAATATTAAAGTATTGTATACTTTAATATTTCAATGAATGTTTGCATTATAGAATTTTAATGTGTGCGTCAACGTACACCATTCCCTTGCCTGATCAAAAAATTCCCAATAAACCTCTGACCAGCAGAAGAACGATACACGTAATACCGTATCTGTTCTTTGTCGATGTTATGAACTAACCAAAAGGAAATTGGAGCATCGGAGCCAGCCAATAAAAAGCCAACAGCATTACATATCTAATATTAGTTCCTCTGCCCTTCCGAAAGACACGACTAAAAGACTGGGAACCCACACATACCAGATGATTTTCAATAATCCACCAGAGTAGTGCCGCGCGCCTAATGCGACTTTGTAAAGGCGATGATATAAACCGACAGATAACAAAAGCAGCAAGGCGTTGAGCAGGAGAAAGGAGATTACGTTTTTCGTTCTCTCTTCTTAGGGTTGTCAGTCTTATTAGGTGGAGGAAAACACAGAGGCTGATCAAAAACAGCTCATCCCTGAAACACGGAGAGAGAGTGTCTTCCATAACATTGGTTCTATTATTTTTGTCTTGTTGAAAATAGCATTTGAAAGTTTATATTTTTTATTTTCTAACAGTCATCAAGATCATCACCGTTGTTATTCTTTAAATTCTATGACTGAAACATCGTTTGTATAAAAACTGGGAAAAGAATACTGTTTACATTCAATAAGCACTCTTTCCTTTTAAACTGTTCATCAGACTCTTTTAGCCAGTATAACGACCTTTAAAAAAATAAGCGTGGCAAATTACGCAATACTACATAATCGGAAGCTTGGTTCTTGAGGGTGATTTAAAATAAGGTTAAAACCTTTCGAAAAGATCCTTAACGACTCAGTCCGCCTGAAAAAAGGAATCTTTACTAATTCACTGCAATTTTCACCTCAGTACCCACAAAGCGGACCAAGGGACTGACTTTGCAATTTTGTGCATGAATGAAATCAAGTCAAATGAATTGCTCATAAAAAAACTAGTGCTTTACTTTTTAACATTTACCAAGAATAGGGCGACTCGATTGATACATGCCGGTATATATATATATATATATATATATATATATATATATATATATATATATATATATATATATATATATATATATATATATATATATATATTTTCACAAATACACATACGCACTAACACATACATACATACACAAACATATATATATATATATATATATATATATATATATATATATATATATATATATATATATATATATATATATATATATATTATATATATATCAGATATTTCATTTAATGGTCTCCCCATGGAAAGAATTTTAAATGTGAACTTTGTCGACAATACAAGACTTTCTCAGCCTGCAAAAAAGAAATTCTCAAATTGAACTTATGTTTCCCACAGAATCACTTACCACCAGAAATTATGAGAAAATAAGGAAAAGGTCTCCTAATCAACTTTCTAGGGAGTTGTTTTCAATACTTAAGGACTCTATAATTTTTATGTTCCATGTCCGATCAGAATAATAATTCAGTATGAAAAGGAAACAATATTCACGACAAAATATTCATGAGTGCAAATTTTCTGCGTGTGCTTCTGTTTGTGTGTATATGTGTGTCTGTGTGTGTATATATATATATATATATATATATATATATATATATATATATATATATATATATATATATATATGTGTATATATATATATGTATATGTATATATATATATTTATATATATATATATATATATATATATATATATATATATATATATATATATATATATAAATTTTACCCTGGTAAAAGTGTTCCTAGTCCCAGAGGAATGTGGTCTTTCAATCTCTGCTAAGTTTTCACGATGAATAATGTGCTATAAGTATAGGGCAGTTTTAGGTGGTCACACATTCAAAGTTACATAACGTTACAGATCATTACAGATAATTTTCAAGAGGAAATAATTTTCGTGTGAAGGAAATCTTTGCAATGAAGTTATTTCTTAAACAAACGCATATCAAATTTATGATCAGAGAGTTTTTTAACCAGGAGGGTAGCATTTCTGCCAAAAGGTTTCATTTTCTTTTATGAAACCTCTACTCTCTCTCTCTCTCTCTCTCTCTCTCTCTCTCTCTCTCTCTCTCTCTCTCTCTCTCTCTCTCTCCCCTAAGTGTTTTAACATTACTAAAATGCCCTTTTATTGTTTCCAACCACTCAAGGAAGTAGGTCGGTGCCGTCGTAAATCGGAGAGATAACGTCCAAGATACGACCATCAAATATAAACACATGTCCCTTAAATGCAAAATTACGTAGCAATCAGGGCGCACGGGTTTTCCTCAAGGTTTAATGCAGGAATAATCAGGAGAAGGATTATCCGAGTTTTTGCAGTGCCACTCCACTGCGACGGCAGTGGCAATGGCAAATGCTCCCACTTAGTCCCCATAAAATCCCAAATGGAACAAGAAAAGGGAGTTAGGGCAGAGAACTGGGAGCAAGCAGAAGTGTAACGCACTAATATTGCCGAAACTTCTCTCCTTTCGGGTTTAATCGGCTGTTTCTATTTCTTTCTTTGGGCGAATACGCTCTAAGTATGTTTCTTTCTCTCTCTCTCTCTCTCTCTCTCTCTCTCTCTCTAGGGTGGGATGGAGTCGGGTGGAGGGAGTTCGTAGAAGTTATGCGAATTCAAGAAGTCATTCAACTTTCTTTCGTTTTTTTGAAATCATATTTACATTCATATAAATATTATTTTCATGTACATCCGTTTAGTCTTCTGTTTTATACGTAGCTAGATAACCCACATACACACACACACACACACACACACACATACATATATATATATATATATATATATATATATATATATATATATATATATATATATATATATATATATATATATATATATATATATATATATATATATATATATATATATATATATATATATATATATTGTAACGAACCACAGATTTTAAAGGGTTCTTGGAACTGGAACTGGAATACACAAAGACCACACCCTTGAACTTATTGTTAGGAAAGGGTGCAGAGTAAGATGGAAGAAGGAGAACACAAACGGAAGTACAGTAAAAGGAGTGAAAGGGGTTGCAGCAAGGGGCCGAAGGGACGCTGCAACGACGTGCGCGAGGTACAGTGACAGCACTATCCCCAACGGGGATAATGGGTTCTTGATACTTTTAGATTTTCTTCTTGATTATCAATCTGAACTTGTGTGATAATCGGTAATACCTTCTGCCAAAAATTAACAATTTAAGGCAAATCTCAAAAAGAAATTAAGAATACTCTGGGTGAGAATAATTAAATATTTTTGTTACAATAAATGCTTTAACCCTACAAGATTCTTCCCATGAAAACTGGAACGAGGGAGGAAAAGGCACACTCACAGAAATAATTCAGAGCTAAAACTATCATTCGCCTAGTTAACTTTTGCACAAAAGATAATGGGACATGAATAAGTAATGGGTAGAAAACAACAATTACACCTGGGAGTAAAATACCCTAGCACACGATGGGAAAAGATATAAAAAAGAAATTAACCTTCTACCTAATAAAAATTATTTTATAAAAATATTAAAATACTTTAAACATAAACATTTCTATAACCAAGGACTTACATAAGTATACAAAATAATAAGTTAAGTATACCTTAGTTTACCCAGACCACTGAGCTGATTTACAGCTCTCCTAGGGCTGGCCCAAAGGATTAGACTTATTTTACGTGGCTAAGAACCAATTGGTTACCTAGCAACTGGACCTACAGCTTATTGTGAAATCCGAACCACATTATACCGAGAAATGAATTTCTATCACCAGAAATAAATTCCTCTAATTCTTCATTGGCCGGCCGCAGAGTCGAACGCGGGCCCAGCAGAGTGCTAGCCGAGTACGACATCGACCCCGCCAATGAGGAACTACAAAATAATAAGGCTACAGTTAAACTGTCACTTCACAAAAACACAAGCGGAGTGCAACAGTATGGAGCGTCGTCCTGAAATCCAGTAATATGGCTCAATATGGAATACACCAAACGTCTCGTAAAAAAATGTAAGAATGATCCCAAAACACGCCAAGTTGATCTTAAATTTTTCTTTGGCACTGGGAGGCCCCATAATGGTCCCAGAATGCTATAGCAGGCTGCAGGCGAGGGCAGAAGACAGGTGTAGTGACACTTCACAGGAAACTTGGCGGGACCCAAGAGAAATACTTATAAAGAAGTGCTACCATGGAACAAAGTCTATGAAGATGAGCGCAAAAACAGCACACGGCTCACAACGTGGCAAAGGAGATGGCACCACCAACAGACGTCACCACACAGGCGAAAAAGTTTCACAAAACGAACAAAGCCTTCAGTAGCAAAATTCCCTAGAGTCTACGTTCTCAACCAGGGGGAAATTCTTGCAGACCCATTTGTATAAAGTACAGTAATTTATAGTTTTGTCTTGTTTTGTTTATTCCGGGTATTTTGTTTATATCGTTGACTCCTGAAGTCTAGACTTCAGTTTTTCACCTCTCATCAACAGCTGTGTGGTCGTTTGTCGCCCACAGTGGGCTCTTCCATCAAGTATTGTGTATCCTTTGCTGACGTTTCCAGTTTAGTGTGTGTCAGCGGTTCAGTTTTAGAGAATGTCTAGGCACAGTGGTTCTCAGCCATTTTTGGGCCCATGCACCCTTTCACTATATGTCAGAATGCCACCGTCCCCCTTTACAAAATTGTAAAATACACATATGTATATATATATATATATATATATATATATATATATATATATATATATATATATATATATATATATATATATATATGTACTGTATATATATGCAGTGTATATATAATATATATATATATATATATATATATATATATATATATATATTGATATATATATATATATATATATATATATATATATATATATATATATTTATATATATATATATATATATATATATATATATATATATATATATATATATATATATATATATATATATATATATATATATTGATATATACATATATGTATATATGTTGTGTGTATGTGTGTGTATATTTATATATATTACGACAGAACCTTCCCTCTTCAAGATACCCTGGCCAAGCACTTACCCCAATGCCACAATACCCGAGCATATCTCTAGAGATCTCTTGAACCGGTAAAACATCTTTCTTTCGCATTACATTCGCCCTTCTTCAATCTTCACCAGTTACTTCTGAAAGCATTCCTAAGCGTGCATTAGCCTCTTCCACTCCTGCATTAGTCACGCCTATCTCTCTCTCTCTCTCTCTTTTGCTCTTAATATTCTACGGTAATTTACAATTTTCACTCCAGTGAAGAGCAGATTGCAATTTATTCTCGTTGCATTCCTTTCATCTGCATCTTAATATGTAAGAGCCTTCAGTTCGTTTATTTTTCACTTCTCTATAATCGCTTCTCGTTTGTGAACCTTTTTTATTTTTCTGTACCCTTAACTCATCATTGCTTGCAGCTTAATACTGTCGTCTTGAATACCTTTTAACAAGCATTTATTCAACTCAGCATTTAAATTGCAATTTTTTCATTCTCACGCATGAAACCACAAAGTCAATCATTTTTTTTTTGGGGGGGAGGTCACTGTAAACTCCTTCCATCTGTATTTCATAAACATTCTACAGGGATGTTATTTTTAAATCTCTATTATCCTTTTTCACTAATTACATTAATATTCACATCACATTCTTCATCTTTTCTATTACCTACTACGTTTATACTTCAGTCAAAATACGACTGCATGTATCTTTAACAGATCACAAAATTGTAACGATAACATAATGGTAACAGCGCCTCTCAGCTTCGTTGAAAGATACAAAGAAACAGCAACTCATGCCACACTCATTGTTTTAATTTTACATGGGGGATGAGCCCCCATGTATAAAGTTTCCACCGCTCTTCGTAGTTCATGTACGTACAGAGAAAGTTCATCTGAGCGTATATGTATGTATGTATGTATATGTATATACACATATATATATATATATATATATATATATATATATATATATATATATATATATATATATATATATATATATAGATAGATAAATTTTTGTAGATCTAGGAATATTTTAAGACGTGCAAAGCTCCAGAGTTGCAAAGGTTGCTCTGTTGGGAGTATACGTAAATAAGAGCATTTGCTTATTTATGTGTATGTGAGAGAGAGAGAGAGAGAGAGAGAGAGAGAGAGAGAGAGAGAGAGAGAGAGAGAGAGAGAGAGAGAGAGAATTTTAACGGAAAGATAACTGAAATATATGTGCCTCATGTTTTTAAAATGCTTTGAAATACTGCCCCAGTAGGGAGCGAATAACCTCCAAACAAACGGCAATTTCCTCTAATGGAATGCAGATGCATGAATAATTTCTCTTAGGGGTCGGGATTTATCAACTCTCTTACTTACTAGCGCTATAAGGCACCTTTCCTTTAACGCAATCGTGTACAAACAATTATGGTATATACACACATACATACATACATACATACATACATACATACATACATACATACATACATACATACATATATATATATATATATATATATATATATATATATATATATATATATATATTATATATACATATATCCGTATATATACACAAACATATGCATATATATATATATATATATATATATATATATATATATATATATATATATATATATATATATATATATATATATATATATATATATATATATATATATATATACAGTATATACACACAGAGAGATATATATATATATATATATATATATATATATAGAGAGAGAGAGAGAGAGAGAGAGAGAGAGAGAGAGAGAGAGAGAGAGAGAGAGAGCTTTCTAACCAATAACTGGCTATGTAGGCCAATAACATAATCTTCTTTGTTCATACATGAAGAAAAGAATGAGAGAGAGAGAGAGAGAGAGAGAGAGAGAGAGAGAGAGAGAGAGAGAGAGAGAGAGAGAGAGAGAGAGAGAGATGAGGGACATAAAACCTCTGTGCGAATAGAAACTCGGGAATACTTTTCCTTATCCTGTATGACAAATGGCTCAAGAGCCATCATGGTAGTCAAGTGAGAATAATAAACCTTTATAAAGAGAAGTACCAGCATAGTGCCCCAAGACGCTGGTAGTTACGTGAGTGCAACGTCACTTTGTGATTATGCGTGTGTGTGTGTGTGTGTGTGTGTGTGTGTGTGTGTATGTGTGTGTTTGTGTGTTTGCTCGCTGTCATAATTGTAAGGATATGCGATGCTCTTCAGAGATGGAGTCAGAGAATAATGATGATTTCACGGAGGGTCCGTTACTCTGAGGACTCATTTTACAATGGTACTTGTAGTTTTACTATCACACATGTAATGTCATAAGGATTCTTTACAAAAAAAAATATAAAATTGAACATCTTGACGTTCGAATACAGCTTTATATAAAAAAATATAAAATTAAACATCTTGACGTTCGAATACAGCTTTAAAAAAAACGATTCGCATATTTAGTAACTCCATCAAAGAGACATGACGGATTTAATATTTTCAACTGCGTCAGTTTTCTTGTTCCCTTCCTTCCATTGCCAAGATCTCGAATTCCTACTTTTCCAGATTCTCGTTACACTTCTTCCCTTGATAGGCAAGGGCCTATCAGTTCCCTCATTGATATGCTCCATCCCTTCCCTCTTTACCCGTTCTTTTTCTTAGTCTTTTTCGGCCTCTTCTAGATAAGGTCATTTGGCTGCTCGTCCTATTGGACTCTGTCTGAAAAAAAAAAACGCTGTCTCAAATTAATTAAATGAGCAGGATTCTTTTCGAATGGGAAAAGGTCTCTTTGAAAAGATTCTCCGAAGTGATAGTCATTCATTAATCTTCCTCAATGTATGAGAGAGAGAGAGAGAGAGAGAGAGAGAGAGAGAGAGAGAGAGAGAGAGAGAGAGAGAGAGAGAGAGAGAGCAGACGGATAAAGACTACCTTTAAGGATAAAATATAGAACTAACTAGGGCCTGTCGAACAATTAATCATGGAAGCAAGAATGGTTACTTGTATTTTGAAATATATTTAAGGCATTTGCCTAAAAAAGTGAAATAAAGTTACTTGAGCATTTGAAACCATTATCTGTCGGGAAACATTAATGGAACTACAAGCACCAAATATAATATTCGCAAAATTGTAGGTTCAGAACGAGACTGGCATGGAGGAAGAATATTAATGAGCAAAACATCTGGAAAGTTTATTTGTGATGCAGATTGATGATAATCGGACCTCACGATAATTACTTCCTAAATTAAATTCCTGCAAAAAAAAAAAAAACTTGCCAAATAATTCTCTTATACCTTAATAACAACAAAAAATCTTCATGACTAAGGCTTTATAGATGCGCAAATTCACTGTCAGTTACTATCCATTTCAGGGACCGCGAGTCACCGTTTTTTTTTTTAAATATCTTTCAAACTAATTATTTGATCGAAATGGTAGTCTGACACAGTATACAAGACACCTCCCGCTAATTTTGGTAATACAGTGCATTGTCAAATGGTTTTGGTTAAGGCGTTTCTCTTGACTTCCATGGTGTTGCCAAGCATCGCCAAACTATTCATTAGAACGTCCTTTATCCCCATCCCGTCCCTCCCTCCCCCTTCCCCTCCTCATCCCTCCTCAGCCCACTTTCCTGGCCTCCCCATCTCCGGCCCCCATCTCTTTCCTGTCTATTGGGATAGCGGACGTTCGATTCTGTAGATGAGTCCTGCTGACTCATGCGACTTTGCCTTTAAAAGTCTAGAGTTAACGCCATAACTAACACCATTTGACTATATTACCAAAAAATTTGAGGGAGGAGTCTTGTACACTGTGTCAAAGTACCCTGAAATGGATAGTAATTGTCTATGCAAACGGCCCATCTAGTTTTTTTTTTTTTTTGAGCTTTGTTGGTTGCTTTATTTCATTCTATTTTTTCCAATATTCCTAGAATGCAAAACGTTTCTCGTGATGATTTTTACTCTCGAAGGTTAAAGATGATCTAAGATAGTTGCCTCCTGAATGCATTGTCAATAAAATGCATTTAATCACATACACTAAAATACAAATTAACATCTTGTACACACACACACACATATATAAATATATATATATATATATATATATATATATATATATATATATATATATATATATATATATATATATATATATGTGTGTGTGTGTGTGTGTGTTTGTGTGTGTACATATGTATTAAGCGTCTAATATTACTGCTATAAAGCATGGCACTACCTGCTCTTGCTTATAATGATGTTTTATCATGCGTTTCCCTTCCTTCGTCATACGTAAAAGATAAACTGTATAAACTAATCGGATTAACTGTGTTAATTTCGGTACGAATCCAAAGCTCATATTAAGAACTTCTGGGTGAGACTTAGGTGATACTGCTGCTCCAAACCTTGCGGGCGTGCAAAGATTTATGCAAATGATATAATGAATAAACAGATATCACGTCGGAGTATCACTGCTGGCTGTTGGCAACATAATTCAATTTAGCTGCTAGAATGGTGCCTCCAGATTCGCCTGGTGATCAAGAGCAAACGTTATTTCCCCACGCGCGAGTTTTCTAAAACAACGGAAATTTCTTAGTCGGGGTTTGAGTTCTTCCGGGAACTCTTTAATGTCCTGAGCACTTAATATTAGCAGAGAAGAGAATGGTACTCCTTTAAGAAGCTTAAACTGGAGGCGTTAAATTTGTCAGTGTTCCATTTCTGAAGCTTCAATGGCTTTTCTGAGAACCGTGACCTAACAACCCAAATCTGATATGGTTTTACTTCTGATACCATTAAAGGACAGAAATTTATACTTAAGATTTTACAGTACAAAGAACTAACATCAAATCTTTAATTATATGATAAGGCATGTGACATCCAAAAGATGCATTAAAGAGTTCATCCAAAACTCCTGACCTGCTTTCATGATGCATAATGCATATACATAATATGTATTCTAATTTAAAGTTGGATTATGCAAACCCAAAATATGATGGACGATAATATATATATATATATATATATATATATATATATATATATATATATATATATATATATATATATATATATTATATATGGAATGAATGTATAAATAAAGGCAAACGCCACGAAGGAACAATGAAGCAATGGAGTGGTTGAGTGGTTGCTAGGCCTTTCGACACAACGGTCCTTTTGCTAGCAGACTGATGGAAAATATAAAAATAAGTTTACAAGAAAGTTCGTATAATAGGCAGATGCCATACAGATATCCCTGAGGGTGGGGATTATAAGGAACAGATGCACCTGGAATGCAACACAGGTGAAGAATTAGTGGACCTGTCAAAAGTAGAAAATGTGTTTTTGTTTTTATAACATGTAGTCAGCTTACTCATTCCAAGGTCATTTTTGGTGGTCAGTTTCTTCCCTTGCTTTTGTGCCAGTTGGGCCAGGTGCATCTGTTCCTTAGAATCCCCATCCTCAGGGATATCTGCATATCACCTGTCAATTGTACGAGCTTTCTTGTAAACTCAGTTTTATATTTTTCATCAGTCTGCTAGTAAAGGACTGCTGTGTCGAAAGGCCTAGCAATCATTTCGTTGCTTCATTTTTCCTTCGTGGCTTGCCTTTATATATATATATATATATATATATATATATATATATATATATATATATATATATATATATATATATATATATATATATATATATATATATATATATATATATATGATGTATATACATATATAACTTATATATATATATATATATATATATATATATATATATATATATATATATATATGAACAAAGGCAAACACTCTTAGCTAAGCAATTTATTAACCCACATTACAAGACAAAAATATATAAAGATGACACCATCGTCTTGGTTTTTTTTTATTTTTACTGAAGTTCTAAACCGTTAACACGAGCGAAATCATAGCTAGGGTTTTGTGGTGACGTCCTGTACCTGCCACCTGGAAGGCTGACGACGGGTGCACATAATTTTGACTGACTGCTGCGAGGGTGGGGATATTCACCATTTTCCTTCTGCCCTATATTACCGACAAGGAGGGGGACCTTGGATGCGCTTGATATTTCTGATGATGCCCGCAGGGGACGTATCTCATTTCATTTTTCCTCTCTGGAAAGAACTGTATTTTCTTCTTTTTTTCTGGTATAACTACAGCAAAAGCTCGTCTGAAAACTCCCTGTACTTAAGATGAAGCCTCGTTTTAACTTTCCAGTTAAAAAACTTTCTTCTTTCTTTTTTATTCTTTCCTAACTCCGCTGCTTCAACAACTGCTGAAAAAATGGTGTAACGGAATGATGAGAATTCATCACTTCATGTTATTGTATCTGAAAATGCCTTTCAATGTTTCAAATATCCATTATCAACTAATGGATAACATGAAGTTCAGGAGTCGTTGCCTGATGTTTCAGGAACTTCATTGGGTCAGGGAACTTTTCTCAAAAGGACCTTATGTTAGAAGTTCTGTTTTTGTAAAATTGTATGTTAAGAAGAGTTATATGACCTTCAAAAAAATTTTAATTCTACTTCTTTGGATATCTTCTTTGTTTAATAGAGAACATGTCCAAAGAAATAGAATTAACATTATTTGAAGGTCATATACTCTTCATAAAGGTCACTTAGAAAGTTGAGGGTTAGTTCATGACAAACTCAGGCCAAATTACAATCAGAGATTATTATCATTAAAATAGTTTAACCTGATCACTGAGCTGACTCTCAGCTCTCATAGGGCTGGCTACAAGCGGAGAGCTGTCATTTCTAACGCTGTCACAAAAATAAGCGACTAAATTTCACGTAGCAAATCCACCGTTTACGCAGCCCAAAAGACTGAAATAAACGTCAAGAAGAAGACTGCCTAACGAGAGAAGATGAAGATGGTCCCCAGTCATATTAAGCAACAATGCTATGGCGGCGCGAGGATGTGGGTCAGTCCCACCGCTACTTACAACATTATATAACTCCATAACTGCCCAAGATGATTTGGAATGACGGCCACCTCCCATTCCAGAGTCTCCTCATGAATACGCACGTATGCATGAGTAATGTTTGAAGAGGCGTTTGGGTGTTATTTTTCTTATAAGTTTGCCTTTAGAATACCTGGTACAGAATAAAAAAGCTCACTCCGCGTTGTATTATAATATAAATGAAGTCAGAACTTCAGTAAGTTCCACGAATACGTTCCTTTTAAAAACTGCAAATAAACAAAATATCACAAATCTCTCTCTCTCTCTCTCTCTCTCTCTCTCTCTCTCTCTCTCTCTCTTAGTGGGCTTGCAGAATCCTGGCTTTAGTGCCCAAATGGTCTGACCAGAAGAAAAAACCGTAAAAAAGTGGGTCGATGAAAACAACTGTTCACTGACATTCCTCTCTCAGAAAAAAAATAGAGAAAAGACCTGTTACTGTAATTGAGTCTGTCACTCCGCTATTTAGAAAAATCAAGCCTTTTATCCGGATTCGCATTAGAGGTTTTGTATTCGTTGGATCCAAACTCTGTGCTGTATCTACACACAACACAAACACACACACACACACACACACACACACACACACACACACACACATATATATATATATATATATATATATATATATATATATATATATATATATATATATATATATATATATATATTTATACTAGTATACATATACATATAAATATTTGTATATATATGTACACATAGATGTATATATATATATATATATATAATATATATTTATATAATATATATATATATATATATATATATATATATATATATATATATATATATATATGTTTGTGTGTTTATGTTTAATTTTTTACAAGCAAAAAATCGATGTTTACAACATTGAAATAAATATAAAATTGCAATGGAAGACATATAAGTTCACAGTCATTGTGTATGCTTATTGTCATCATTAAATGATAAAACTCGAAATATTATTAGTTTTCCAGTAAACATTTTCGGTAAGTTCCTTCCAGATTACACAACGAAACGTCATACGTATTTTAAATAACTTTGTTGAGATTTAATCGAGAAACGTATATCCCTATCATTTAAAGGTTATTAAATCAAGCATTATTATTATTATTATTATTATTATTATTATTATTATTATTATTATTATTATTATTATTATTATTATTATTATTATTGTTATTAGGGGTAACAGTAATAGTAGTAGTATAGTCGTGATAAAGAATTATAGTTACTGTCTTCTAATACAAAGAGTCTGTACACTCTAATATCTGTGTCTTCCTGTGTCTATCAGTCCAACAGCTAAATCAAAAACATATTAGTAATTCCATTCATTAATTCTACTATACATCTTAACCCTTCTTCCCTTCTGCATGAACTTTAAAACAAATCATTCATTTCAATATAGAGTCCTCTGATAATGGCGGAGTAGACTCTCTGTGACCCCTAGTTAGTATTCTTATTTTTATGGTCTTTTTCTTGTCGCAAGAGTTTCCTCTTAATTCTATCTCCAATTAAAATAAAAAGAAATTTTGGGGGGCTACCTATTTTTGAAGATGTGATATTTCCTATTTCCTTTCCGAGAAAGTAACGGTTTAGAATACTGGCATTCATTTTGAATCCAATACTCTATTAAGAAGTAAAATTCGGTAATTTACTAAAAAGTGTAAAAACTACCAAAAACCATTTTCACCTAGGGCTCATATTTCACATGCTTATTTCAATTTAACAAGAAATAAACCTGAAATTTCATTCATCGCAATGGAATGAAGTGTTTGTAATTTTGTCCTTCAGTAAATATATATATATATATATATATATATATATATATATATATATATATATATATATATATATATATATATATATATATATATATATATATCTATATATAATATATATATATATATATATATATATATATATATATATATATATATATATATATATACATATGCATATATGTAAAGAAAGAGAAAAAACTAATATAGCAACGCATTTCATTTTCAGCAATGGCTAGCGAAGTTGAAACTCATGACGTCGAAGAAAATATACCAAACTTCACGGCAACACCACAAGATTTCACTGTTGAGGTCGAAGGAGAGATAACGTTTCCGTGTGATGTAGAAAATCTAGGTAACGTATCTTCCTTTATTTTTACGTGAGTGAGAAGAAAAGAATGTGTAATTATAGTTTGCATGTCTTAAGGAACTTCTCAAGAACTGATGGGTGAAAATCTTAGTTTCAATATAAATATATATATATATATATATATATATATATATATATATATATATATATATATATATATATATATATATATATATATATATATATATATATATATACATATATATTTATATATATACACATTTATATATATTATATTTATAATATATATTTATATATATATATATATATATATATATATATATATATATATGTGTGTGTGTGTGTGTGTGTGTGTGTGTGTGTGCATATAAATGTGAGTGTGTGTTTGTGTGTGCGAGTTCATATGTGTACGTATTCGTGTGTAGGTGTATTTGCTACGTGTAAAATAACGGTGACCAGAATTCAACATAGAATATATTTCACATACAAATTTATAATACAAAATTCTTGAAGGGAACACATGAAACTGGTAACGAGAATATACACCAAATGACAGCGTATGAGTGTATTTTATATGGAGGATTGCTTGCGACTAAAGTTACCATATCAAATAATTATGATAAGTGTTCACGGAAAATATCTTTGAAAACTCCGGCTCGAATTTTCCCGCCTTCGTCCAGACCTTGGTGATACCGTATCATCATTCTTCCCAGTTTTTGACTCCATTTCTCGCAATCAATAATCTTCCCGGTTTATTTTCATTGGATCAGTGTCTTGTCTCTCTTTAAACTGCCAAATACCTTATCCCCTTTATTTCTCTTTCTCTCTATTTTAATCCACAACCACCAGTATTCAAGCTTCTGCGGTGTCCTATTTTAGAGTTGCGTTGTTTTGTTCCATCTTCCCGATTCTTTTAGAAGAAATTATAAACATTTTCTCATTGTTTTAGTTTTCTGTAAAAGAAAACTACTGTGCCGGCTTTTCTGTCCGTTCGCACTTTATTCTTTTCGCCCTCAGATCTTAAAAACTACCGAGGTTAAACGGCTGCAAATTGGTATGTTGATCATCCACCCTCTAGTCATCGAACATACCGAATTGCAGCCCTCCAGCCTCAGTAGTTTTTATCTTAATGTCAAATTTATCCATAATCCTGCTTCTGACAACAATATAGGATAGGCCACCACCGGCCCATGGTTAAAGTTTCATGGACCGCAGCTCATACAGCATTATACCGAGACCAGCGAAAGATAGATCTATTTTCTGTGGCCTCGATTATACGCTGTAGCGGCTGTACAGAAAACTCGATTGCGCCGAAGAAACTTCGGCGCATTTATAACTTGTTTCTGTTGCACCCAATGGGTTATTTCAGAGCCATTCTTTCCTTTTACCAGACCATATATATATATATATATATATATATATATATATATATATATATATATATATATATATATATATATATATATATATATATATATATATATATATATATATATATATATAATTATAAATAAATATATATATATTATACATATATATATATATATATATATATATATATATACTGTATATATATATATATATATATATATATATATATATATATATATATATATATATATATATATATATATATATATATTATACTGGTAAAAGAAAAGAATGGTTCTGAAATAACACATTGGTGTTTTCTTCAATCAAGTTTATATATATATAATATATATATATATATATATATATATATATATATATATATATATATATATATATATATATATATTATACTCTGTTTTCTTCAGCGTATTTCATATATTATGCTGTTTTCTTCAACGTATTTCCAGTACATAGGTCAGTGAAAATTTTCCTTCTTATCTTTTCTTTCGTTTTTAGGCTTTTTATCTTAAGACTGCGAAGCTCTTTGCTCGAAGGCATTCTTTAAAAAAAAGAACTCCTTCTCTGCATGATTATTCTTCGAATTCCTCTCAAAATCCACTAAGTATACGTTCAAATTACGTTCCATAACTACTCGACGCTTCACCTTTGAATTAAATACAGACTTGACATATCAGTTGTACCTTTTGAGCCTCCACCACTTTCATCTGCCGACGTTGTCACGTGACCTACAACAAAACACAACACGACAAGAAGTCGCACAAATGACAAGTATTTTCACATCAAGTTCTAGTGATCTCTGATTTTTTTTTCTCCTATCTTAGCATTTTAAAGCGACAGTCTACTATTCTCAGCGCGCGGACCCTACTCTCACCTTCAATCCAATTCATTAATCACTGCCTGTGGCATTTTGTCTATCTATGCTGCAACCTGTCAAACGTATTTTTTCTCATTCATTCCATTCAAGATTTTCCCAATCTGTCAAACGTAAATTCTATCCCATTCAAAATTTTGTCTGTTTTATCTGCAATCTGTCAAACGTATTTTTTTCTATTACATTCAAAATTTTGCCTATTTTATCTGCAATCTGTCAAACGTATTTTTTCTCAGCATTCTATCCCATTCAAAATTTTGTCTGTTTTATCTGCAATCTGTCAAACGTATTTTTACTCAGCATTTTATTCCATTCAAAATTTTGCCTGTTTTACCTATTTTCAATGATCTGAAACTCTCAGGTAAACTTTACCGAGGTTCATTAGGGAATTTCAACTACATTGTCAACATTTATCCTTAGATTTGTATACGTTTATCTTCTATTACATACACAACCTTGCTCTAAAATTAAGTATGACGCTTTCGTTATCACCCTTCTTGTTCAGTACTTGACACTAAGGCATAAAGAAAACGGCTCTGAAGTTCCTGTCCATTTGTTTGTCTCATTATACGAAAAACATTATCACTTCCTTCGTGGCTTTCATTGATTTTAAGATGGTGTTGGTTATAATTCATTTCAGCGCAGGTCGTTTGGTAATCGCCTGGTAGAGACCAATCAACCACAGTAACTATAAGGGTACATTTGACAGCTGGTATGTTTTACTTATAATTATTTCACCCAAGACCCTTTGGAACTGTTTCTCTGGAAAATTGCACGGATTCTACTCGTTTCAGTTCGTTAGCATGACTAAACAAAACTACATTCACAGTTGATAAAAATCAAGCACTGGGCAAGACAGTTAGACATCATCAAGTGGAAAGAATCGGTCAGTTTCATATATGTTAGACCCTAACTCTATAAGGAGATTACTCTCCAACTCTGTCCTTAGCACCCATTTTTAGTTTTCTGTACAAGAAAATTATTGAGGTGGTTTTTTTTTTCTCTCCGTCCACACTTTTCCTGTCCGCCCTCAGATCTTAAAAATTACCGAGGGTAGAGGTCAGCAAACTGGTATGTGATCATCCACCCTCCAATCATCAAACATACCAAATTGCAGCCCTCTAGCCTCAGTAATTTTTATTTTATTTACGGTTAAAGTTAGCCATGATCGTGCGTCTGGCACCGCTATAGTTGCCAACAATACAGGCAAACACTGGGACGTAGCTGAACGTTTCACGGGCCGCGGCTCAGAGTTTCATGAGCCGTGACTGAAAGTTTATACGCTGTACAGAAAACTCGATTGCGCCGAAGAAACTTCGGCGCATTTATTACTTGTTTGACACCATTCTTCCCGTACATTTGATTACAGAACACATAAACTTCTTCCTTACGTGCCGGGAGACAGCTGGTATACATTTCAATTTCTTTTCTTGTGAATTAATATGATACTTATAAAAAAAATCGCTTACATGAGACCCTCAACAGATAAGAGCTACGATTTTAGGACGACTAATACCCTTAATTTTATAAATAACACTTGAAAAAGAATTGGTAAGAATGTAATATATGTATATGTATATGTAGGACTAGCGTATATGTGTGTGTTATGTATTTATATATATATATTTATATGATATATATATATATATATATATATATATATATATATATATATATATATATATATATATTACTAAGAGGACCTCATTCAGAGAGAGAGAGTTTTTATTCAAGAGAGAGAGAGAAAGAGAGAGAGAGAGAGAGAGAGAGAGAGTCGGCTGATAATCCGATATTATAAGTTATTCACGTTACCTTTACAACTTTTTTTTTAATATTCTATTTTTCTTTCGAACTGTTATTCCTTACATTACAGGAAGTGACGCCTTGATGTTCCGGCACATCGGACCAGACGGGGAAACGAAAATGATCTTCGTTGCTGAAATTATAGTAAGTCAACTTTCACTTACAATGTAAATAATGTCATATAGAATACAGCTTTAGCTATATTCTATTATATTACATTAGCTTTAGCTAATGTAATAATGTACTGATATATGAAATCTTAATATATAACATGTAAATATATACAGGAACGGTAATTTTCTTTTTTTTACAAAAAAATAACATTAACATTATGACAATGAGTTTATTAAACTTTGATATTCCTAAAAAGGGGAAAGCTTTTTTTGCATGCAGGTTTTTACATAGATTAGACGATTATTTGACTTCTTAAGGTCAAAGGTTATCATTGAAATGTTCTCCTTATCCGTTAAAAGCAGAGATTAAGAGAGAATCACAATAACTTGATTGTATGGATATACATATATGAATTTAATTCAGTATGTATATATATATATATACTGAATTTAATTCAGTATGTATGGATATAGAGACTGAATTAAATTCAGAACCTATAAGTTATTCCCGTTACCTTTACAACTTTTTTTTTTGTATATACTATTTTTCTTTGAACTGTTATTCCTTGAATTAATGACCTGTTCCGGCACATCGGACCAGAGGGAAACGAAAATGATCTTTTATTCCTTCACACATATAATATGTCATATAGAATATATGTATATATTATATTATATTAATATATATATATATATATATATATAAATATATATATGAGATATATATGTGTGTGTTTTTTTACAAAAATACCATATTATGACAATATATAAACTTTGATATAGCTTTTTATGCAATAGATTAGACTATTAGGCTATTTGATAGGTCAAAGATTATCACTGAAATATCCGTTATATAACTCGATTGTATGGATATATATATAATATATATATATGGATATACATACTGAATTAAATACAGGAATAACAAGTTATATATATGAATAAATATAGGCAAATTTTTATTATATCATATATATATAATTATATATATATATATATATATATATATATATATATATATATATATATAATATATATATATATATATATATATATATATATATATATATATATATATATATATATATATATATATATACATACAGTGCCATTAATTTAACAACAAAGAACAAAGGCTTTACCAGGAATCTAGTGAGAATGATAAACCATGTCAATACATACACAATGCACATTTCTGAATCTAGTGTCGTGGGTGCGCGAGTCTACACACACACACACACACACACACACACACACACACACACACACATATAACATATATATATATATGTATATATATATATATATATATATATATATATATATATATATATATATATATATATATATTATATATATATATATATATAATTTTTTATATATATATATACATATAGTCATATATCTATTGTATATATATAAATATATATATATATATATATATATATATATATATATATATATATATATATATATATATGCTGTTAGTGCCATCGTCTTTTCACTGCCCATACGAAGGACTGAGTATGTCATCCCTTAAATAGAGACTAAGTAATTCATAAGAACTCTCTCGTGGACTTCTACGGGGAATATCTTCCCTATGCAATGTATATTACATTAACACTATAAATGCGACACTCATCTAGATGTATGCTACAGTACACAATTATAAGACCTCATAACAACTATTAGAATTACTATGCCAAGCCCGCTCCTCGTTTGGTCGGGAAGACCCATCCTCCAAAACGTTACGTAAGAACTTAAGAGCTTTTAAATCACTTTCCAAGACGTTATATGACTATTTCTCCTTATCCTAAAATAAATAAGACATGTCAATGCAACGAAACATTTTAATTTTCAACGCAACATAGAAAAAGCTCCAATGGAGAACAAACAAAACAAAACAAATCACGTTCACTACTACGCTTACGCATGCATCAATCGCTTTGCCGAGGAATGAGAAGCAGCCCGCTGTGTGTCACTCCCGCTGCGCATTCCGAAGCTAATCTAACCCGCTGACTCATCTTTTCTTCAGCAGACTGCCGAAGGAGTGGTTCCTTTGTTGTGGTCCTTTTATCCTCTGGGACCAAACAACAGAGGTGAACTGACAGTTCAGCCGAGCGTGATAGATAAACGGATAGGTTCGCAAAAAAGAAAAATGGAAATGAATATAAAATGCTGAACATTAAACAAAAATCAACAAGAAACGACAGAATAGAAATAACTGTTTAACCTTTACGTTGAGCCCTTTCATGTTTTTTTAACGTTTCGTTATTCTCATTATTTCCTTGGTAAAATTTTGTATTTTTCTTTTGGTAATGTGAGTATTTCAAAGGCTCTTTTTCTTCCAATTATCTCTGTCTCTCTGACTGCCTATGTATCTCTTCTCTCTCTCATATCCTGTTCTCCTACATTTTAACCACTTATATTTTTCCTCCGTTATATTATTGTTTCTTTGTTTCTTTCGCCTCAGCCTTAGTGTTTTACCTTTCTTTTTTTTTTTTTTTTTTTTTTTTTGGAGAATGAACGTTAACTACATTTCCCTCCCCTCCAGTACCTGCGTTAACTGTTTTCTGTAGTCTACGCCGCCCCTTCCTCAAATTCTCCTCTCTCCCTTTTCGCCCTGGAGAAAGAAACAAACTAAGCGGCGAAGTTAATTACTAGGAAAGGGAGCTTTCAAGCGACTGGAGAACGAGATGATACCCCTTTACCGCGTTCTCTGGGTACAAGAACATTTCACCGTGGTCCCGTGTCATATACCAATTGCTCTCCGACAGCACTTGGCAACAACGTCAGGACACGATCTTCATGCGTTATTTTCTTGACGAAGTTTTCTTTTTTTTCTTATTTTTCTTGCAGTCTTGGACGAATAAGGATCACGCACATGTCTGCCTCGATGTTTGTTTGTTATCTGCACTTTTCGACATAATCATCTTTCGTGTTTTCTTGTGATTCAGCGGCCGTTGAAGAGCATAGGCTACTTTTCGAGCGTTAACCGACATGCAAAATATACATCATACATATAAATCATATATAAAGAAAGAATGTAAAGAATACAGATATGAATCCAAGAAAATACACCGCCGCGACTAACATGTAGGAGTACATGAAGAGAGTAATCAGTGACAGCAATTATGATTTGTACTTGTTGAAAAATATGTCATAAAGATTGACATTTTATCTTTTTTTTTATTTTTTTCTCTGTTGTCTGTTTACCTTTCCTTTTTATATCCTGCCTCTTAAGAACTCAAAACAAATTAAGAAAATAAGTGTAGGCATTACTCTACGAAACGACAAAAAAGAATTCTGAAAATGGAGATAAAAGTTGCCCAAATATACTTCACTGCCTTATGTCCCTTACAGAGCGTATGGTAGACAGCCCCCAGCAAGGATACCCATCTCAGTGGTGGCGTTGAATTATAGAACCTGATACACGGCTGGGGAAGAAAGCTAAGAATTATGGTGGGGTCAACAAACTCCGCACTCCCGGATGTGCTTCAACCACCATGTGCTAGCCATCCCATATCTGATGTTTGAGTGCATACAGCCAGCCAAGTCGGAAAAACATTACGAGCAAACTTTCAGTGATTGTTAAAAGATGGCAACTCAGTGTTAGGAATCTTTCAGTGACTGTTAACAGATGGCAACCCCGTGTTGAAATGGATTTATTGCTGATAGCGATATCCGCTTGCAAAAAATGGTCTCGAGTAAAAACCTGAAGCCAGATGTGCACGAAAGGATCCGTAAAGAACACTCTTCACTTTAAGAAGGGTTTTTGAGAAGCCTTCAAAACGATGCGTTTTAGTTTTTGACTACCCTAAGTAAAGCGCCTTTATTCGTAATAACTTTCCTTTCTTTTATGTTATCCTTATTTTTGATAATTAGTGCGCAGGATTTTCTCAGTGAAAACAGGAAATGAAATACGAGTCAAAATCTGATCTCCTGTGATATTTTGCAAACCATCACGATGTATTATAGTGTGTAAATAGTTATGATAGGGCACCGCTGGGAAGCATGAAAGTATAAAAGAATTATAGATATTTCATTACAAGTTCTAAGATTGTGTACGCTAAAATTAGTAGGGGCGAATATTCAGTATGTTGGGTCGTATTAGCCCAGTGACATCGCTGGCAACTTGTCACTGCAGTGCCCAGAGTTCAAGTCCCACTCACGGCTTACTTGATTTTCACACTATAAACCATCTTACTGCTTTTATGAGCTTGGGATGGCAAGTTTGGGAACCCAATAGTTTACCTATTGAGTCACCAGCAGCTACGTCATACGTGGGTAGAGATCGTACAAAGTCTCTGACGAAATATGTGTATGTCTCTAAGATAATGTGAAAAAGCACAATAACCTTTCATTCTGCTGCTCACTGATGACCTTCGAACCTTCAAACATTCTGCAGTTATCACTCTCCATAGAAACAAATATGATTAATATACCTCTCTTGGTTTCTGTTTCCGTTGAACTCTTATTTTTAAAAATCAAAATACAATTAAACTAAACATTTTACTCCATCTATCTCATTAATATCTCTATATTTATACGTGAGCATAAATAAACAAGAGCGGAGAAATTTAAAACAAAGACTACATATTATTTTAAGACCTAATGTGAAGGTGTTCAAGGATACAATTCACACGCTAGAAGCCAAACTTCCCCAGACTAAATCAACTATGGCTTTGCAGTGGAACTCTTCCTAACCAGACTTATTTTCAATTATCAGACTAAACCTTGCAAAGCCCTAGGAAAGTAAACTGGTAATCTTCATGATAACTGGTTCTTAGCTTTCGTAACATCACATTTGGATTAAAAAAATATTGCCCTGTGACCTATCTCCTCAAAGCGAGTGCGTCAGGTCAGAGAGAACGATTATTCTGTGTTAATGCCGCATCTCTAAAGCATTTTTATTTCCCCCAAAACAGCTGAGAGAAAAAGACAGATTCACCAAGATCGGAAATTCCTTCGTGCTGAGTGGAGTGAAGAGGCGCCACGCCGGGAAATACGAGTGCCGAATCGAAATGGAAACGGGGCCGGTCATCCAGGTCATGCATACCCTCAACGTCCAGTACCCGGCATCGGTGAGTCGGTCTTGTAGACCACCAACAGGTAGTATCAGTTGGGAGATGATTCTTGTGAAGGAGCGTTCCTTCATTATATGACACCTCATCATGAGATAAGCTTACTTCTGGGATTATTTCTTTATGACACCACATCATGAAATAAGCTTGCCTTTGAGATTATTTCTTTATATGACACCACATCATAACATAAGCTTATTTTTGGGATTATTTCTTTATGACACCCCATCATGAGATCAGCTTACTTTTGGGATTATTTCTTTATGGCATCACATCATGAGATCAGCTTACTTTTGGGATTATTTCTTTATGACACCACATCATGACATAAGCTTGTCTTTGGGATTATTTCTTTATAACACCCTTTGGGATTATTTCATTAGATACCACAGCATGAGATACCTTTTGGGATTATTTCTTTTTGACAGCCCATCATGAGATCAGCTTACCTTTGGGTTTATTTCTTTATTACACCCCTTCATGAGATAAGCTTGCTTTTGAGATTATTTCTTTATGACACCCCTTCATGAGATAAGCTTACTTTTGGGATTATTTCTTTATGACACCCCTGCATGAGATAACCTTACTTTGAGGATTATTTTTCATAACCGGTATTTACAGTTTGGAAGAATGCTTTTCTTTTTTATACCTTTCAAGTTGAGACTGATCTCATAGATATAAACTAGCCCCCATCACTCTAGTTTGAAACGTCTATGGGAATTTATGTAGACTGAAATTAGAAATCTGATTTGAAGATTGTAAGATTTTTCTGCTTCTTTCCAGTGTACCAGCAATGCGCTAAATGCTCATAATGGGAAATACTTCTTGCACTTTAATATCTACACTTTCGTCAATATTTAAGTACAAGAAGTGAAAAGCTAATTCTCTTTATTTCAACGTATTCCCTAAACAGAACAAAGCAACAAGCTAAAAATTTTGAAAATGGTGGGAAATTTTTGAATAGTTACTTTAAATGTCAAACAGGTCAAAAAGTTGCAACGTGAGAGCTGAGCAAGTACCATATGCTGGCTGGTCTCGTCAAGAACTAGTTATGCTTCTCCCATTTTTGCCCTTTACAACTGAAGATCAGGTTTTAAACTCATCCTCAAAAAAGACACAATTCCCTGCAGGTAAAGCGAATAAGCCCAGCCGTGCAAAACGTCGCCAAGGGGTCGAGTGTGACACTCGAGTGCGCTGCGGACGGAAACCCGAAGGCGGCAATCAACTGGAGTAAACGAAAAGGACACTTGCCCTCAGGAGCTCAGTCAGAAGAAGTAAGAATATTCTTTGCCCCTCTGGTGATTTAATAGTGGGATAGGTGTCAGACCATAGACGCAGCGATGCCAGTGAATATCAGGGTTGTATCGCAGTAAATTCATGTGTTCGTATATTATTTCTTACTTTCAAAACCTGCTCCTAATTAAAATATGCTTTACAGTGGTCTAAGGTGATAAAATCTCTATTGACAAGGATTTTATATTTATAATTATATTGTTGATTCATTGGAAGAGTACGTTTTTGTAAGGCTTCAGAATAAAATTTTCATAAGATACTGAGATGCATATTCAACTTTCCATTTTGTGATCAAGTACGGCGTAGATTTTGGCTTAAAGTCTCCATCTTGCATGCAGAGTACTTGTTTTAACTGATCGTAAAGTTCAAAACCATATTTCAGCTTATTTTAGTATATCATAATTACTATTAATAACTAAATTCTTCATTAGATAACTTTTTATTTAAATAGCATACGGCTGTTGACGATAAATATGACAAATAAAAAAAGCGGCATAAAAAAAATGGTTGAATGGACTCAATGCTGTAATACCTCGTGAGTAATCAATCACTCAGGGTGCGTCTCCAGATAATAATAATATTGAATAACATTGATGTGTATACTTGTGATTTGATGAATAAGCTCCTAAGAATGCCTAGACACACTGGCACACACATACATTCATGCATACATACATACACACACATACATACATACATACAAACACACACACATATATTTATTGTGTATATATATATATATATATATATATATATATATATATATATATATATATATATATATATATATATATATATATATATATATATATATATATATATATATATGATATATATATATATATATATATATATATATATATATATATATATATATATATATATACATACACATATATAATATGTACACTCGAATATTGCACTTCTCTCATTCTCGAAGTAAATTTCTTCCCCCCTATAATTCAGGGCTTCAGCCTGACGCTGGAAAATGTCGACCGGCATGTGGAAGGCACCTACATCTGCACAGCCTCCAATGGAGTAGGACCTCCATCATCGACGTCTATGTCCATCGAAGTGGAATATCCTCCGGAAATCGTTACTGAAGAGGTGAGGACTGGATGGGATGAAGTAATGGAGTTAACACTAATGCAGGGAATTAATATCCCGAATTGTTAGGAAGAGAAACATTGTTCACATTGTAACTGTGTTTTGAATTGAATATAGAACTTAGGCCAAAGGCCAAGCACAGAAGGGAAAACCTCGAAGCTGCACTATGAATCAATTGTTAGAGGGTGGAAAGTAAGATGGAAGAAAGAGAATATAAAAGGAACTAAAGGGGTTGCAGCTAGGGGCCGAAGGCACGCTGCAAAGAACCTTAAGTAGTGCCTACAGTGCACCGCAATGAGGTGCACTGACGGCACTAGCCCCCTGCGGGGGCCTGTCTTTTGTTGAGTGTGTGGCATCAAAATAAATCGAGCTTATTTTAAGATGTTCTATGGATTTCAGTCACAAAAGATTCACGTTGAAGCTTCTAAATTCCAGAATGATTTTTTCCTTCACATGAGGAAATAAACAGTCGACATTTTCATCTGTGACGTGTTATGCTAAAGTATTGCATCAAACTAAATCGAGATAAATTACGTAGTATCAACTAATCTTTTCTAGCAAAAGGTCACTCTCGAACTAATCTTTTCTAGCAGAGGATCACTCTCGAACTAATCTTTTCTAGCAAATAGTCACTCTCGAACTAATCATTTTTAGGAATGGATCACTGTCGATCTAATCTTTTCTAGCAAAGAGTCACTCTCGAACTAATCTTTTCTAGCAAAGGGTTACACTCGACCTAACCTTTCCTAGCAAAGGGTCACTCTCGACCAGATCTTTCCTAGCAAAGGGTCAATCTCGAAACGTCTTCCAGACCATGTTGCACACCGGGGAGGGCAACAAAGCGAACCTCATCTGCATCGTCCACGGTCGGCCGTCGCCAACCGTCACCTGGATGAAGGACGGGAAGCGCATGACTACCGACGATTTCCTACAGGACCGGGACGGATTCCACAAACACACTCTCACCATCGAAAAGGTCGAGGAGTCGCATTTCGGCGAGTACACCTGCATAGCGCAGAATCGTCACGGGGAGATACAACAAACTCTAAGACTCACAGGTGAGTGACGAGTGTACTACGTTGCCTAGAATGCTGCGGACGTTGTTTAGAAAGAAACAAAGAAATTTATGTACAGTATATCCCATAGAGTTACATACATGGAATTTTAATTCTATACCATAATTGTATATTCTAATGGACATACGCACACACACATACACATGCACGCACACACACACACACACACACACATATATATACATATATATATATATATATATATATATATATATATATATATATATATAGATAGATAGATAGATAGATAGATAGATAGATAGATAGATAGATAGATAGATAGACAGATAGACAGATAGATTAGATAATTGTATATGCTGGCACACATCAAATTATTATGAAACACTAATAGTATGAATTTTATAGTATGAATCCTAACAGATGAGAAAACGAGACCATTTCATGAAAGTATAGGTGAATCACTGATTAAACAGCCTGCTAGGGGAGAAAGATATCTAGGCAGCTTTATGATTAAAACGATCATATAAAAAATAGGGTATAAGTAGGAGACAACTATAGTCGACCATTTTAAGAATCTCACTCGGCCACGCCCCCTTCCCCTGGCACCGAGATAACGCATGACATTATCGTACCGCACTTTCCAACGATATCAGTTGCTGCTTGGCTATGACACTGATAACATCATAAGGTCATTCATTCAATAACTAAAGGAAGCTCTAGAACCTGTCCGGCTCACGATAAGGACAGTGCTGCCAGCTGTATGCGTAATACCTTGAAATAAGGGGAAGGTGTTAGGCTGGGGTGGCGGGGTGGGGCAGGGAGGATGTGGGCTGGGCCGAATGATATTCTTAAAATGCATCGACTGTTTTTACAGAACATTTTTCAGAGAGAAATAAGATGATTAATGAAGGAAGTTTAGGTATGGTGATTTATTAAACAACTTTACAGATGAGACAAATGAGACCTTTTGTTGAGATGATTATAAAGATTTACTAAGATAACAAACAGTATAGATGAGGTTACCGATCAAACAACCTTGGAGATAAGTTTGACAGAATATGTAAATGCAAAATGATGACATAATTGAGAGGATGATTACGATTTCGATCAAAGATAATATGTATGTTTATGTATATTATGTATGTATATATATAAATAAGTATATATATGTATATGTATGTATGTGTGTATATATATACACACACACACACACACACACACACACACACACACACATATATATATATATATATATATATATATATATATATATATATATATATATATATATATATATATATATATATATATATATATATATATATATATATATATATATATATAAATGATTACGTAGATAAATCATTTCCCACAATGAGTTTCCTAAACTAGGCGATTTCCATTAAATAACACTCGCTCAATAAAGATATTAAAAGGAAGAAGAGCTATTCAAGATGAGAGAAGATGAAACAAGGGAGTGTCGAACATCTGGCAATAGAAAAAGAACTGGTAAGAGTCATTTTCAGAACGGAGGGAAAGAAAAATGTGAAAACAGAACACCAACAACCGCCACCTGAACCGAGCAACGAATGACGTGTCAATGACGTCAACCAGTGACACATACGGGTATGAATCTGGCATTTCATTTCTTCTCAAGGAGCGATTTTCTTTGCATTGTGTAAACCATGGGTTCTCAACCTGGGGGCCATGACAAGAATTTATGGGGGCTATAGCAGAATGTTACAAATTATACATTTCAAAATATTGTTAGAAATCAGAATTTATATAAAATGCATCATTCTGTCCTAGCAAAAGAATTTTTTTTTGTAGTCTTCTGTAGTGTAGTGATTTAAGTCATTAACTTTTTTCATTAACTTTTTTTTGTAGTGTAGTGATTTAATTTAAGGCACTCAGCATACCACAGAAATCTATCAACTAAGATACTTTTAACTTTCCAGTTTTTAACAAATTTAGTTGTTATAAAGCAAATGTGTTTTCTTCATCAACATTTTATTTAATTATTTATTTTACCCCATTTTACCTCTGTTTTTTATTGGGGGGGGATGAAATTTTGGAGAAAAATAAAAGGGAGAAAGGTTGAGAATACATGAAGGGAGGAATAAAGTGACAACGATTGAGAACCAGTGGTATAAACACTTACAGCAGATTCAGCATATCTGCATGAAATATGTTACTTTCTACGATTTGGTCATAATTTGGACGGACTTTAAACATAGCCACTGTGCCGTTTAGCACGCTTTGATATTTTCTGATTGGGCTTCTTCAAGTCTGATCCCCGTAGAAGTACACAAATGTTTTATTTTTCATTTCATGACACGTCGCTAAATTTCAGTTCCAATCAAATCTGAACTTGAATTGATTTAGCTGGACTTAGTTGAAATATAATTCAAAATAAGTGAAAATGTTTAAAGTAAAATAAAAATAAATAAAAAATTAAAGAATATATAAATATAATTAAATATAAATATAAACAGATAAACGCAATAAACATAAACATGAAGAAATATGAATAATAAAATTAAAAGATAATTAAAGATATATAAAAACAAAAAAATACGAACAAACAAACTAATAAACAAAGCTCGTTCCAGTTTTTTTAAATTTCTCTCTAAGCGCGGAGTATAATCGATTAGGAATATACTGCATTTATTCCATAATAAAACACACAGCAAGTTCAAAAAACTAAACTCTCATTGTTATGGCTGATAAATTATGAGATTTTATTCCTATTATTGGTTATTAGACAAAAGCAATCGCTCAAGCGATTTTTCCTATATGAAATGGTTTCATACTTATCCCCCCAACAGGAAGAAACAAATTAGGCCCAAGCCTTTGGCAGTAATTATTTCAACGGCCAAAAAAAAAAAAAAAAAATCGGATAAACCCCGATCCACAGTCAAGTAATTACATGTCATCAAATCATTTGAATCGTGTGATTCTCTGTAACCGATGTAACGCCATTTTTATACAGTGATTCAAGTCATTTGTCCTTAACTCACGTCAGTAAACAATGACAATGGTGGTTATGTTCTATGACATCATATCCTTCATACTTAACGGCCAGTGTGTGTAAAGGATGTATGAGTCGACCATACGGGCAAGAGGTACAATGGAGAGGTCCGTTTCGGCCTGTTACAGTTTGCATGGAAATTATATATATAATTACACACACACACACACACACACACACATATACACATATATATATATATATATATATAT
>NC_089768.1:18590000-18602500 GCF_040412425.1 Macrobrachium rosenbergii | reverse complement strand
ATTAAGAGGATGTAGAACACAATGCACCAGAAGCTGAAGAGAAAGTATGGAGTGGCTATAGTACAATGGTTAGGGTATGACTGAGAGGCTGGATATGAGGAAAAAAGCTTGCTTTGTGTACGCGTGAAGATGACGGAGGCATAACTGGAAAAGTGAATTGTCGATTTTGACTGAGAAACTATCACTGATGAAAGAAGATTACTTGGGGGGAAGAACAGCGTTGTCTCAAACTAAGGTGAGCAAGTTTTGATCAAGAGCTTATTAAGAAACAGTTTTGTGGGAAGAGTAACACTAAAAGGAAAAACAGTGGGGTACATGGTCCTAGAAAAAGTCATGTATAGAGTTCACATGGATGTAGCGTGGAAGATGCTCACGAGGCATGTCGGGAATTGGTTACAATGTGATTAAAACAAGTAATTTATGAAGGACTTGAATGTACGCCAAAAAACTTTAAACATGATGGGACTAGTGGGCGTAAAAATGCGTTTCAGACAAGGCTGTATTATGTATACCTAAAATGTATTGGTCACTTTTCACCAGATAGCCAAAATGACATTTTAACTTTGGGATACGCCTCTCACTGCAAAGCCTGAGGTGGAAGTGTTTGGTTATGTTTCCATGGATGTGTAATACTATGGAAAGTACAATAGTAATAGGAGCAGAGCAGTGTAATATGAAAATGGGCTACGCTTGAAATGTGGCATACTAATAATTGCTGGGGGATAGTGAAAGGAATTGAACAAAGCAGTGGAAGAGTTTGAAAGTGTCTGTGTAATGATGAATTTTGAAGTGGATATAGCCGAGAGTAAGGAAACCAGGGCAAACGGATATCCAGATGGTGAAATGATTACCAACACTGATGGTGACCGGATAGAAGCAGTTAGGAGTAGATGTAAGTGATAACAGTAGGCAGAGAGAGAAGGTGAGTCATACCATAAGTGAAGCGAGGAAGCTGAAAGGACATATGCAAATGATATGAAAGAGAAGGAGGGAGTCTTTACGAAAGCCAAAGTTTAAACATATGAAAGGGTTGCAATGCCAATATTCCTCTTCTGCCGGAAATAGCTGGTGCCGAATGTAAAAAAAAAAAAAAAAAGTATACCTTAGTTTAACCAGACCACTGAGCTGATTAACAGCTCTCCTAGGGCTGGCCCGAAGGATTAGATTTATTTTACGTGGTTAAGAACCAACTGGTTACCCAGCAACTGGACCTACAGTTTATTGTGGAACCCGAACCACATTATGACGAGAAATGAATTTCTATCACCAGAAATAAATTCCTCTAATTCTTCATTGGCCGGTCGGAGAGTCGAACGCTGGGCCAACTGCGTGCTAGCCGAGAGCTCTACCCACCCCTCCAGTGAAGAACTCTATAAATTAAAGAAGGAAAAGGTAGAAACTGTTTCAATAATTTACTGAGGTATTATCGCACAGCAAATGAAGTTGAAAGGAAGAGTAAAGTGAAGATGCACAGAAACGGTCAAATATTTTTTCGTGGAGAGAAAGATGGACTAAAGGTGTTTTTAGATGGCATGGTGATTTGAAGTGAATGGGGGCGGATACGTCGGTGAAAAGAGTAAAATTTAAAAGCGTTGGGATGAAATGAGAGAGAAGGACCTATACAGCGCAGAAAAGATGAAAGGACAAGATATTGAAGAGGATGGCCTCAGTATTCTGGAAGCGATAGGGTGCGTGCAAATAAAGGTATAAGGTACAGTGTGTGCAACTGATCTTAGCAAACTACTGATGAATCTATATATATATATATATATATATATATATATATATATATATATATATATATATATATATATATATACATATACATATATATATATATATATATATATATATATATATATATACATATACATATACATGTATATATATATACATATATATATATATATATATATATATATATATATATATATATATATATATATATATATATATATATATATATATATATATATAGAGAGAGAGAGAGAGAGAGAGAGAGAGAGAGAGAGAGAGAGAGAGAGAGAGAGAGGAGAGAAAGAGGAGAGAGGGGGCAAAAGGTGGCAATAAAGAATATTAAGACATTATTCATTGCCATTTCCATATTTTAACTGCTGAATCCATTATGAACAACTTGTAAGAATTCTCCAAAAATACATAAATGCACATGGATATATATATATATATATATATATATATATATATATATATATATATATATATATATATATGTATACATATATGTATGTATGAATGTATGTATATGTATGTATGTATATATATATATATATATATATATATATATATATATATATATATATATATATATATATATATATAATCTAAATGTCTCTGCACAAATCACCATCATCAAAGAAGTTGGTACTTACGTAAATATAAAATTGGTTTGTGATTTTTCCTAAATTCAATTTTCCACTCACTATATAATATCAACAGCATTCCCAGAATAATAACGAGCTGGAAGTGAGTGACGTTCATGCCAGTCTGTTTTCAGAGAACGAAATTCTGCCCTCTGAATTATTAATAGTATATTAAATCAATAAATTTTCCTTTGTTCCTTCTTATGGAAATTAAATCGTGTTCTAATTTTATACATTCATATTGTACAATTTCTGTGAAGAGCTTCTTGTATGTGTTGATTATTAACGGAAAAGTATATTTTTTCATGGGCAGTTAATTTTCTATAGTATTTCCTGACTCAGTTTCTGTTTTGCTTATTTCACGAATTTAAACCATTCTAATATACCTTAGAGGTTGAGAGTGCCTTTGTAATAAAAGCTATGAAAACAATTTACTTCGGAATTATAAATTTTATAACATTTTAAAGTACCTAAAACTTGGAAGCGATTTACCTGATTTTGGTGATTTCTTTAAATCGCCATCATGTCATAATCAACCGAAAATTAATAGTGGTAAAATTAAATTATTCTAAAAAAAAAAAAAAATAAGCATAATCTGAAGGTAGACGAAAAAATTTAATGATAAATACGAAAAACCCCTCAAAAAATAATCCAGGCTCATTTTTCTGCACCTAGAGATACTGACCATTTTTTAAGGACCAGCGTGTCTGTACCTTAATGTATGGTTTTTATGTGCAAACATTTTAGTTTTGGAATCTTACTACACAAGTATATGGCAACAGTGGAATCAAGAAAGGCATCAAATTCAGTGACATGACATGTTTAACTCCTGGGTTTCTCCAGCAAGTAGATATCACCATAGAAAGGCTATCTGTCATTGGATAATTTCACAAAACGTCGTGGGTGACTGTATCTAATCTTTTAAGTAATTACAACCTCTGAAATTTAGAGAATAAATAAAACAAATTTATATCAATTTCAAACAGATCACCGAATAACCAGACTTATTTCCTAACAGGTCTACCTAAGCCTCCCAGAGTGACGAGCAGTCCAGCAGGTGGAGAGAGAACTGCATACACCATCACTTGGGAGACTGAAAGTAACTCTCCTATCACACAGTATCGGCTGAAATACAGGAAAGCTGAGGTAAAGAGTTAAGACTGATAAAAATGATGATGATGATGATGATAAAAGTCAACAAGACGGTAGCAATAATAATATTAATAAAATAGTGCGTTAAATCTTGATTTCTTTATTCTTGCGCTGGTTGCAGGGGCTCATGAGTTCCCATATCCACGGAGGATGGGATGACCGCCTTTACCCTCCGCGCACAATGGAAGGAGAAGAATACATGGGACCCATTCATCGCATGAGCCACCCACTCAACGACCTTGAACCTGCCACAGACTACGAGGCAATCGTGTCGGTAGAAAACAAATTCGGTTGGTCCAACAGCTCTGAGATCTTCCACTTTTATACAAGGAGAGGTAATGAATAGTTGCCTAAAGATTAAGATTAGATTAAAAAAAAATTTGTGTTTTGTTGAGTTTAAGCCTGAGGACATGAACACGTCACTAAAGGTTACACAAACATTTCTGAAAAATTATTCCGTAAACTATGGTATCATTAAGGTAATATCATGTCAATAAAAATACAGAAACGAAGGTGAATTTCTGTTCAGTATGATGTCTGAAGATTAATATTCCCGGAATAATTTCTGAAATTGAAAGAGACACTTATCTAACACACAAGACAAAAATTTATAACCGTCAGTATTCCTTTACTTTTATTTGTTGTATCTTATATTATCATTCTCCTTACGGACGGGAGACCAGACCTGAAGTTGTCCCGAAAGTTATATTTAGAGGCTTTTCGAAAAGTGTTGAAGGAAGTGGTTCAAACAACTTTAAACGCTAGAGTCCAAATTGACTACACTTTCCTGTTACACTTTTCTGTGTTTTTAGACCAATATGAAAACTCAGAGTTATTGTGTTATTTTTTCTGTATACCACACAAGAAAAACAGACTAAAATAAATTACGTAATTATCTTCCAAAAATATCGCGAATATAGTTTATTGCTTTGTAGTGTTTTTACAAATTTTGTTAATGAGTCCGAGTTGCAAGGATTGTTATTTTGATTAAGACACTGTAAATGTGAATGACAGATTGAAATTCCCAAACTAGAAAAATATAATTCCATCCTTTATTAACTAGATAAATTCTAAAAACAGAAAACGACACCACTAAGAGGAAAAATATAATTTTTTTTTTTTTACACCACACACCATTTACAGTTAGCTTCTTGTGGTACTAATTAATATCTAAGAAATAATATTTCCCCTCTGACCATTTGGAAACCAATGTTAGAATTGTTTTCGTGTCATCTTTACTGATCGGTATGATACAACACTAATAATTACCAATATAAAATTTATATAAGTAATTTTTTTTTCACTTAGAAACTGGACAATCCGTAATCAAGAAGAACTAAGGTTATTCAATTCACTCAAATTATTAGTAAAAACTTCAGTCTTCCTTTGTCTCATATCTTTGCAAAATTATTGTCCTGAAATATGTGGTTTACGAGGAATTTTAAAAAATACACAGCGTTACTGTCTTCTCCAGAATATGCAAACCACTCAGTAAAGATTTTGGAATAAATTACTGGTCTCTATACTAGAAAACATGCGCTCCTTATTGTGGTGTCTAACCATTTGTTTTATAACAATGGAAACCGACATATTAAGTTACCTGTTTGATTCCAATGATCAGTGATACTATTTGACCAATCACTTTTAAAATGTAGCTTGAGTTTGCTTGTTCATTGCAAGGTAGTTTATTATCATTTCAAACGCTGATCGTCCTCAAATTCTTATTACAATTTTATTCAAATTCTTATATATCTAGAAGCAATTTTCTTCAAAGCTATATATATCGCAATAAAAAATTCTTTTATTTCTTCGTTCTGTTAATATCGCTATTTTTTTTTTTTTCTTTGAAATCATAGATAAAACTATCCATAGGCCACAGACCTTTTTTTTTTTTTTGCACAACGGTTCACAAGCTTCGTATCTATTAGTTTTATCGTTATTATCTCTAGTGATCATAGTCTATTACCAGCATGTCGATATTCACTGTTTGAAGTTGATATTCACCACTGCAACTGAAAATTTAGGAGGCAGGACATTATGCAGCAGTAAAGTTTTTTCGACTAAACTATCTCATTTTTTTTAAGGTAAACCATCTACCATTAGCAAAGTTGTCCCTTACTGCTGTCAGCATGAATCATTTACTATTTATGTTTCTATAAATTTCCTTCTTAATCAGACCCCGAAATAACTTGACGGGTTAACTTGATGGATACATGTTGTTAAGGTGCTCGTTTCAAATACTTCAGTTGCAGAAACAGTCATAATAACAGACGCACTGAGGAATCTCTTTACAAATAAAGTGGAATTAGACAACTTTGGCTATGCCTTAAAATTCTCCTTGCAATAATTCCTGTTCATCAAAAATGTAATAATTCAGTTTGTTGTAGTATGGTGTCAGTTGTATGGCTAAAAATACCAGAGATTCTTCAGTATACGTTCAAGATAAATTCCTAAATAATGTAGAATGGAGAAACGTCTTTAATATCCTAAAGCAGCATTTAACGCAAAAAGAAAACCTTAAATGACAATGAAAATAAGTATATCTATTTAAAGAGGAACTTTCTTTTGTCCTCAAGAACGTAATGATAAATTTGACACTTGCGTCAAGAAGTACTTAACGAGGAGAGAAAATGCCTCTGGCAAAAATACACATAGATCAAAGTTCTTTCTTTTTTTCCATTTTTTTCTTTCATTTAGAAGACCCCACCACCACCACCACCACTACCACCACCACCACCACCCTGGCTCCGGAGCCTGAAAACATCGCTCCCCTACTTGAAGGTTTGTTTTTTCAGAATCTCGAAAGATTCAAACTAACACTGAAACGAGGCTGCTTTCATTTCCGACTCCTTCAGTATCTCCGTTGCTAGAGTGACAGGTTTTTCCCCCGAGGTAGTAATGTATCCACGTACGATCATATTTGCCTGCCATGTCAACTGCTTGTGTTTATTTTTTTTTTCGTGGAAATTCAAAACAACAGGGTGACTAATCTCATCTGAATAACAACCATCATACACTCCTTTTTCATTTCAAAAAATTATCTGGACTTCACTTATGTAGTTACACATTTACTAATTAACATGCAACATAACCCATTCTGAGATTTGGTTGCTTCACTAATAGCAAATTCTTATTTTGGATATTTTTTTCAGACGTGCATAAATCCTGCATACAAAAAAAACTAACCATCGATTTTCATGTATCTGCTATAAACTAAAATTCCTATGTATATGCTGTTGCCCCTTTTAAAACATTAAAGTTAATATCCCTCACTCAGGAAAGCTAACCCTGTAAGCCTTGCGATTTCCAATGTAGATTTGGTTTCCATTACCGCAGTTAGCAGATCGATTTTGTTGATGCCCACGAGATTCAAAATTATTACATTCTCTAAACCTCTGTTTATGTGCTTAATTTAATAAGATTATGCGAGCAGTAAAACAAATCTGTATCGACATTTCAAAAATCACCAAAAAATAACAGATTACAGACATGAACACAATACAAGACGGGTTACTATATTCCCGGGTACAGAAAAAAAACACAGGGGAGCCGAGAAATATAATGAAATGATACACAACAACAGACACATTAAAAAAAAAAAAAAAGATACTACAGAATTCTGACAAGGGAGGGGTATGAACTGAGGAATTTCAGCTTATAAGATAAAAAATATTTTCATGTGAAAACACATAATTTCGTTGCATCAGCACCACGTGTTCTGCTTAACAAAATTTAGATCTGCGTAACACCTGCATGTTATGCATGTTGCATGATTTAAATTTATTCACCTCTACTGAATGCATATCTACTGAATATAGATAATGTACCGGGAAACAGTGAAAATCTGATGTAAAGAAAAATTAATAGTTAAAGATGAAAACAGAGTAAGGTTAGTCAACATTTTTGTTGATTAAAATAAATAAAAGGACATTAAGTAATATGTCCGGATGTTAGTTTAAAAATTAGCACTGCAAGTAAATATGGTGATAATTTAAAAGTGCTATGAAATTATGCTTATGCTCCGCTGGTATTATGTAGAATTCAGTAAAGCTCAACAAAAATGAAGCTAACCCTACTTCAAGAAGATATAATCTGGGAGAAAGTAGACTCTCGACAGGTGTCAAGAGACCATTATTATACTAAGTCCCCAAGTTAGAACGATTAAAGGAAAGAAGTTATTTTGGTAAAAAAAAAATGTGGATTTGAAAAAACATCCTATTTTAGGAGCTCATTGTTCTGAACGATTTCTGAAAACATTTTGAAAGAATAGTGGACAGGAAGAACTTCGCAAAGTAGGTTCATCACGTTCTGCACGATTTCTTAGAACGTCTGGAAAAGTGGCATGGGAAAAACATCATATGTTTTCCAAACTTTGAAAGATTACCGAGAACATTTTTTACACGAAAATGGCTTGGAAAAATCATCGCGTACGGATTTTTCCCGATTTTGGACGGTTTCTAGAAATAAATAAATAAATAAATAAATAAATAAATAAATAAATAAATAAATAAATAAATAAATAAATAAATAAATAAATAAACCAAAATAAAAATAAAATGGCCGTGGAAGAATGTTAAATTAGAATAGAGGCAGTAAGTACATAATTGAGCATGTAAGCCTCGTACTCTGATAATATTTGATAAATGTTTTATGATTCTATGATGAGATTCTTTGATGATTACAAAATAAAATGTGGTAAGTAAATGACACATATATGTGGTAATAATAATAATAATAATAATAATAATAATAATAATAATAATAATAATAATAATAATAATAATAATAATAATAATAATAATAATAATAATAATGATTAAGATAGATGCACCAGCTGAATTAAATTTAAATAGTTTTCTCTTTGTGCTAATAACTGTTTTTTCAGGGTTACTACATGCTGCCAGTAGCTTGCCGATGTTCGTCATTCTTTGGAGAGGAAAACAGTTGTAAACTAGGGTAGTTCTATTGAAGAAGAATATACAGTACTTTAACAGGGTCACAACGTTAGTAACTGAAATGTGGCGTTCATCTTCCGTGGAGTTTTTCTTCTTCATGAGACCACTAAGGATGGTTTTATCCTGAACAATACCAACGACGATTTTCTCCCTAAAAAGGAAAACCACTGTAGTTACTCTGTAACTGTTGCAGTGTACTTTCCCTAAATAAAACTACCCCAATATGCAACCGATATCCTCTCTAGAGAATGACAAACATTGGCGAGTTACTGGTTGAAAGTAGTAATACTGAAAAAGCAACTATCAGAAAGATAGAGAAAACTCTATATCAACTGAATGCACTAAGGCAGCTATCACTTTCGACAACAATGATAATAATACTCTGTCCTATACATAAAAATAATATCCATATGCCTATAAATTCACTAACGTCTTGCTATAAATATAACTCCGAAATGCAAAAACTGAATCGTTACGAGATGAGATCCTGACAAAATACTTTTAAACTAAGTTAGGACAATAGCAATAATAATCCTGTTCTGGATTATTATTTATTATTGTTAATTGGTCGTCAGCAGTACAAACAGCTTCAGTAATACATCAAAAAGTCTGGGAAATTTTCACATCATGCTACTTAAAAGTCTCTTTGCAAAATTGCTGTACAAATGTGTATATAATGTACAACCTTTTGAGCTCAAAAAAATCAAATATATAAAATGAACAAACGGCACAAAAACTCAATCTTAACATATATTTAAATATTACTGGGCATGGATTATGAATAAAGGTAAATTCGATCATTCTGAGTATTTCAGTTCGTTTACGACTAAACCAGAAGGGTACTGAGATATAATGGAGCGCTATTGTTCTCGATACATTCAAATATCCTTGGAATGAAATTCAAACCATCTCGTAAAATTCTCCAAAGACTCCAGCACCCATAAGCTTTAACGACAATTAGCTTTCTACCTACTTTTTAGAAACTCGATAATAATCCAAGTTCCCCGTAAATTAATGAAATGTTCCGGCTAACTCGGCATGCATAATTGACGGAGTAACCAACTTTCCCGTATGAGCTATTGTGCCTCTCAGACAACTTCTTGTTGCTAAGATTAAAAGGAAACTATGAGGAATGAATAAATAAATTCGGGTTTCTGCCTTCGCTAGGAACAACGTAACGTGTCTTACATAAAACATATCGCCAATGTAAAACTTTTTATACATAGTTTATTGGCCTGGAGTACATGGTACCATTCTAATAAGAAGCAATACTCCATTCCCCCTGTTACAACGAAATAAATGTTTAAATTCCTTTTTTTGCAGAAGTGGCTGTTGGCCAGTCGGCTAGTGGGGCTTATCGCCAAGTGCTGTGTGACTCCTTGCTGATAGTAATGATGACGGTACTGTGTGCCTTTGCTTACTAGGAGATTACAAAGTATTGCTCTGCCAGGTACGTAAGGGAGGGCAACTTTCCTTAAACCGTCTTTATTGACACTGTCTTAAACTTACAACGATTATGATAAAAGATAATCGTTTGTGTGTATCTTGTTCTTTTACGCCAAACATCCTCACATTATCCCTCACTTGTATACCATACAAAAACTCGTTATCCCTAACGTATGTTCCATACACGCCCTTTAACCTTGGGGGTGGGGAAGTATCACGCAACCTGCTAAACTTTTGCCACCCCATCACTTAAGTTCTGCCTTAATCCCACCTCCTCGAATTATACGTAGTATGACATTCCTTCTGACTTGTTAGTTATAAATTCTGACCATATTTTCTCATTACATATGTGCATATATGCAGAAAAATAAGGTCATTCTTACGTTTAAAAGGGTGTATTACAAATTTTAAAAAGAAGAGTAATTAGATCAATAAAGCATAACTATAATTTCAAGCTTCCCATCTGGAATACACATAATATCTTATTACAGCTCATCTTCATACGTATATTTTGATGAAAGCTACATGTAGCGTGATAACACAGCTTACCCTATTAGATTCATTGTCTTAATGGCTCTGATTTCTTTCGCAGATGGAGACAAAGTGATCATCACAATTCCTTCATTAGAAATGAACAGAAGTTCATCGCTGCAAAACACAGGCGCTGTGTTTTGCAATGGTCTGCGATGAAAGAAGGATAACGATACTCCATATCGATTTAGATATTCGTTCATAACTCTTCAAAGTACTTTGAGTGATAGCAGTTGTCAAATATTCCAAGCCCCATCTTAGGTGGGGCAGTGTGATTATCTAAAAAAAAAAAAAACAAATAGATGAAAACTTGAGCATCTTACCATTAATGAGCGACGTTACTAAAAAAATTTTTAAAAATATATTAAAAAGTGAATCTCTCTACGAAAATATGTAGGACTAAATACCATAGTACATATAATTAGTTTTAGCCATTCCTGCCAATGAAAACTGTTACACACACCAAAGAAGGATAAAGAAATAGAAAAGGTATATGTTAGTCAAAGAACATAAATTAAACAGATTTATGCACATAAACAAGATATATACACTACGCCATCAGGACTAGGAAAACAAATGAAAGTATGTGTGTGTGGAGATATATATATATATATATATATATATATATATATATATATATATATATATATATATATATATATATATATTCATATTTATATTATATATATATATATATATACATATACATATATATACACACATATACACATTACGCAAACAAGACCAGGAAAACAAGTATAAGACACATATACGCTAAGTAAACAGGACCAGGAAGACAAGTAATAATAATGTTCTGAACACTCGAGCAGTCAAAGATGTTGAAAGCCGTGAGCAGGAGAGGAAAAATGAACGAGGAAAACAAAACTGTCGCCGAAGACAACTTTTGTATCTTCTGTGTGAATTGCTGTTGTTGTTGTCACTGTTGCTGTTGTTCAACCCGAGTTCAATAACGAGATCAAATTCCAAAAGCAAAAGAAAACGAAACCCTAATCGTGCGTCGGTGTACCTGCTAGTGTGTGATCTTTTTTCGCATGTTGAAATTGCAACAACAAGGGCAATGCCGCTATCATTATTTATTAAAGGAAAACAAGTCTCAGCATAAAAAAAAAAAAATAGAAACGTTTGCAGTTGGAAAGGAAAACAGATTTTTTTATAGTGTATTTTTTTTCTTTTAGATTTTCTGTTATCAAATATTTCAATATTTTGTCGCAAGAGCATTAGGATTCCAAAGAGATTCTCTTTCTTCTTTCTCTCCGATGATAAGAATTATGTTCAGATAATCTCTTTAAGAAGGGAATCCCAGAGAAAGCAAGCAAAGCAAACGGACTAGATTTTGTGTATGATAGTTTTACATTATGACTGATTTTTCATCCATGTCGGCGAATGTGTGAATCCGATCGTCTTTCATATTGCATTACTATGTATGTCAAGGAAAGTTTACGCAAAGTTACGATTATCTTTTGGAAAAGGAACTATTTTTTTTTTTTTGCGCCCGGCAAAGTTGGTGATGCAATAACAAAGTCTGGCCGACGATGGAGAGAAGCAGATGAGTGCTGATCTGATCGAATGTGTTTACGAGTTTTCACCACGACGAAAACAATAACGAACGTTCTGGCAGGAGCTCATTAATATAGTTTTTTTTTTTTTTTTTTTTTTTGCATAAAAGCTAGCGAGAGCTCCTCTGAACGATAATTTGCCTGATGTGATCGCCCAGACGAGAAGGCTTGCGAATGTCTATCTTTATTGTAAGACTACTTTTTCTTGAAGTGGTATGGTGACGATCTCTCCCTGCTGACAAGTGTACACCTGAATAATGTGCCCAGCTTTCACGCTGCTCTCAAATGATTGAAAAAGGTGGGGAAAAAGTTGCGTTTGTTCTCATATAAGTTATTTATTTACAGTATATACATATATATATACTGTATATACATACATATATATATATATATATATATATATATATATATATATATATATATATATATATATATATATATAAAAGTAAGTTCATGCA
>NC_089768.1:18565000-18585000 GCF_040412425.1 Macrobrachium rosenbergii | reverse complement strand
TTATAAAATGAAAAGGACAGTTTTTTTTTTTTTTTGAATGACGAGAGACTATAAGAAACAAGGATAATGGAACAATGAAGAGAAATCCGATGCTTGGTAGTATAGGGGAAGATACAAGCCTCGAAAATTACTACACGAGGCTTAGTGATTTTCACAAAGTAAACGAGGCAATAAAACGGGCATAAGCCAATTGAAGGTTCGTGATGGGCAGCGTAAGACTCCGCCATCGCCATTAGCTTTGATGATATCGGCTGTGGATTTTACCGTCCGATGGAAAAATAAAAGTACATAAAAAAAAAGATACACAAGAGTATGCCTTAAGGGTGTAACGATGCCACTTATCTCGAAATAAAGGATGTCTGGGTAAGGTTAAAAATAAAAAAGACTGATTATGATTACGATCATCCAATCACTCTGTTCGGGGAAGATTCTTGATTTGTAAACAACATTGTTCTTCTCCCTAGTCCACGTATCATATCTTCTTCTTCTTCTTCTTCTTCTTCTTCTTATTATTATTATTATTATTATTATTATTATTATTATTATTATTATTAATCCTTTCCACCTCAACTTTGTTTTATGATCAACAGCTGAAATTTCAACACCGAACAGCTTTTTAATTTCATCCTTTTATAAAACCAAAGCTTCATCGCCTGCAATCATCTGGTAATGGGCAGTGCAATGCTGCACTGACAATTCTAGATCAAAAAGACACATCTTAAATCCTTCAGGAAGAAGAAAAAAAAGCAATTATAAGAAGAACAAGGACAAGTCAAATGCCCAAGAAATACAGATATAATGTCGAGTGGACAGAACCTCTTTAGCATAACGGGATTAACGAGGGTAAGTGCTGCGAAAGACAGCGTTGCCTTTCTAAATGCAGGAGCATGTCGCCTATCAAAAGGACTAGAGTGGATAAGTGGCGGAGAGTTAAGGTAGGTAAATATTTAAGCGCAGACAACGTCATCCGTGAAAATGGACGGGGAAAGATAAATGGCAAAAGGCTAGTTCGTAGGCAGTGGTGTGAATGCCACATAAAAGTTATATCTAAAGAAAGAAACAGAGGCGTGCATAAAATTAATAAGTATATAAATTAAAGAAAAACATCGTAAATATTAGAATGGACAAACATGCATACACAATGAACGATAATTGTAGATTCCAGAAATGTTTATGCGTTACAAGGTCCCGAATTGAATTATTAAGTTGAATGTCGAAGTGGCAAACAATGGTACGGATATTTAGTTACATACGTCTGGGTACATAAGGATACATGTCTAAAAGACAGATAAAAGAGGTTGGTGAAAAGCAGAGAACTGTAAAAATAAGAAAACAAAGAATCAGAACAATGACGGAGAGACAAAACTAACTAACCTGCGTGGTCAGAGAGATAGAAATGTTTTAGTGTCAAAATGACAGTAGTTAATTTCCATTAGAACGACGAAGAGCAGTAAGTCTTGAAATGGGGAAAAAATCCACCGTTGAAAAGAAATTTACTATAAAAAAATAATGTACAAAAATAAAAGAAAAAGTGATAACTTGGTATAGGTTGCAAAGGGTGAATTACATCCATGACATCATGGAAAAAAAAAAAAAAAAGAATGTTGGCTATCTGCTTTGCGGAGACTGAGCTGGCTTGATAATAAATGTCTGACTGTATCACAGTGACTGATGGCAGCGCTAATGAAATTATTCACAGAAAGGAACAATTCTGAATCATATCAGCGTATGCTTTTAATTTTCTTTGAGTTTCATGAAATTATTGGCTTTTAATTCAAACTTATAATTCAATATTTATCTTTTATTTTTCGCACTGGGTAAAAAAATGGTCTTGTCCTCATCAATATTACTGAGCTTTAGAAAGAAAAAGATTAATCATGTTTTGAAATTCAATTTAATATGAAATCGCTGCAGCTAACACAGATTTAGGTTATTTTTTAAAACACTGTAAAAAAAATATTGGAGCTTTCCTCGGGCGCGGAGGATTTATTTCTATAAATTCTCATTTTAACTCCAAAATAAATTTTAAACCTTACTGATATCATCTGTAAATTATTTATTAAAATATTTTCAATATTTCAATTAAAGCATAACATTCAAACTATATAATCGCTACCATTTAATTATTAATCGAATTGTCACTTCATGGCAAAAAGTAGGCATCTATTGCGTAGGATTTCGAAAATATCAAGAGGGACTTGGAGACAGAGCAACTATCGTTCTTAGATATGCCATTTTTTTTTTATGATCTTGTTTAAAAGCAAGGCGCTAGTACTTGCATACTTGAATATACTCTTCGCCTTTAGCATGAGCCTTATCTTTCTAAACTTTTCTTGCTGCCACTCTTATTTCAATGATGCCACTTGTATTGTCTTCATTTCCATACAAACTACTCATTCTCGACTGGGCATTAAGATAAAAATATCACAAACCTAAGTACTCCAGCTATAAGACAGAAATAACTATCACAGTACAATCTTATTAATGAGGAAGCCACTGAGAAAAATTCTTTTGTATATGTCGGCAAAAGAGAATTAATAACAATGCGCTCGGATTATGTCACAGATCACCTTCACAAAACAATTGCCACTAAATGTGTTTTGCGAGTTCGTATATTAGGACCCGTCAGCAGACAACAGACCCGTATATTATGCATATGCTAATCACAGTTAGTTCGGGAATTTTTCAAACATTAAACTGACCGAGGATAATGTGCCACGGACACGTATTGTTGCGTCAAACGTTAACACGCCTTCAAATATTCAACCAGAACGTTGAATGAAGCGTTGAAGACTTATCACGGGTAAAAAATGGCATTAAATCTTGTCAACAACAGACTTCAAAGGAGTATAAAATGTTTATTGTTTGCTATACATTTTGACGGTTTTGCTACCAATAAATGTGTTGTTTTGCCAGTTTTCACAGCAACAGGCATGAAATCTTCTCTTTTCCAAGTCTTAACAAACCGTTTACATTCCTATTATCAATTTGAGGTTTTGTTAAACCTGCCCATTTAATGCCTATCACGTGCAGCCTAGCTAAAGATAAAAATAATTGCTGTTTTCCCCGAACTACGGGTTGCTATTTTCAGTTTTAATGAATATTATTACCCATCCTTTCCCGAACCTATAAATAACATCAAGTAACTTTAAAGCTGAAATGGCAACAGATAAAAATTCAGTATTCTCAACGACATTTGCCTTCCAAACTCTCATTATTAGCGTTAACTAATGGCAGAGAAAAACTTAGCCCTTATCCATAACCTAAGGATAGAGATTAAACGCTTAGATCTGGCCTAAAGTTGAGCAAAGGTAGGCTGAGTTTATAATCACACCTTGGAAACTAACCGTTGTATTCAAATAAAATTGCCGTCGGTTAAAACGGAACCGACCGCCCCAGGACTTTTATTTTTTGTACCAATTTCAGCGTACTGCTGTCGCTTTCGTTATGTTTTCTTCTTTAACTTGAATTATACGCCCAAGACTTTTAAGCGAGGCTAAGCATTGTTGAACCGAATTGAATATAGAATTTAGGCCAAAGGACAAGCACTGGGACCTATGAGGTCATTCAGTTTTATTTCAAACCTCTAGTTCTTACAAAACCTTTTTCCTTGTTGAATATGCAGTTAATTATACCTTTGCAATTCTTCAGGACCGTGAGAATATGCATTTCTTACCTTTCTCTCTACCCACAACTCAGTTCTTACATCAACATCTCGTATTTCAAGTCGTTTCGTTCCCCATGCTATAGATTTATAGAAAGCGATAGTCCAAATAATTCTTCTTTCTCGCGTTGTTGTGCAGTTTACGAGAACACACTTTAAAGCTCACCGAATCTTTTCCGGTCTTCATATCTCCCACAATTCCCCCACCCCCGCCCCCCACCCCGGCCTCCCGGCCCAAAGATAGCTCGATGCTCTTAACGTTTGTATTTCTCTTGGCCTACTTTATTCTTTCTTCTTACGGATACCAAGTTTTCTTTCTCGTGCTTATCTCAAGTTTCTATCCTTTATCTAAATATTATTTATCGGTCTTGCGTTCCTTCTTTCATGCCTTTTATATCTGTTTACTTTTTCATGCAATTCGCCATTCTTATGAATTAAGGACTTTTTGGTTAATAGTGATTATATCTGAAGCATTATATACTGCAAATGAATAAAAGGCACCGGCATGCATGAATACTACAGAATGATAACTTTGTGACGGATTTTTAAAACATTTCGGGGTTGCTCTCTTAAAACTAGCTGATATATATATATATATATATATATATATATATATATATATATATATATATATATATATATATATATATATATATATATATATATATATATATATATATATATATATATATATATATATATATATATATATATATATATATATATATATATATATATATATATATATATATATATCTTGGCTACTTGGAAATCTTAGCTTGATGATGAATAATATTGCCAAGACCAGGAAGAACATTCTTTATTACACAAGCTTTCGAGGTATAAAACCTCATCATCAGGCTGAAAAACCGACAAGGATTAGAATCAATGAAATTGCAATAAAATAAATTAAAAGGATGAAACCCGAATTGAACAACAACTCGTCTGGTATTCAACTAGCTATCGTGTAATTTCATAGTAGGTACACAATTTGGTCGTTAAATATTTTAGTTTGTGATTGGTAGTTTGTTTACATTTCACCTTATATTTTTTTTTTTTATGTTTGTGTTCGTTTTTAATTTTTTTTTTTTTTTTGCGTCTCACCCTTTTAGTTTGTAATTACTGTTCGTTTTATATATTTGGTTAGTATTTTTGCTGAAGATTTTTATGACAATTTATTTTATTGTAATTTCACTGATTCTAATCCTTGTCGGTTTTTCAGGCTGATGATGAGGTTTTATACCTCGAAAGCTTGTGTAATAAAGAATGTTCTTCCTGGTCTTGGCAATATTATTCATCATCTTATATATATATATATATATATATATATATATATATATATATATATATATATATATATATATATATATACAAACATATTTGATTTTTAAATCACGAAAAAGGTAAAAACGTGATGATATACAAACAAAGTTATAGCCACGAAGGAAAAGTAAAACAATGTGATGCTAAGTACTTTCGTCTTATTACCAAGACATGGTCACAGCAACTAAAGGTATATAGAGACAAGGGCGTATATATATGGGCTAGTAAAAAACACATAAAGAAAATAACCCCATTAGACCAATGTTTAGTTCTGTCGGTTCCGTAACTTATAAGCTTTCAAATTTATTGTCATCATTGCTAGGAACTACTTCTGGTACTCATCTTATTAATTCTTTAGATTTGACTGACAAAATCAATGTTATTACAATCAATCAAGATTCACAAGTTAACAAGTTTTGATGTATGTTCCTTATTCACGAAAGTGTCCACTGACTCAGTATTAGAATACCTTAATTAAAGCTGAATTGCATAACTTGGCTTGCCGTTAACAATTAGCCAGGTCATAAAATTAATAACATTATGCACATGTGATTGTAAATTTACTTTCAACGGGGAATTTTTTAAACAAACATTTGGTATGGCAATGGGAAACCCATTTTCACCTGCTCTTTCAAATTTATATATGGAATATTTTGAACGGCTTTACGTCCCCAGGATATTCCATTTTCTTGTAACATGGTGCCGTTATGTTAATATTTTAGCCATCATACCCAAAGATATGGATGTAAATAACATATTGGCTCAACTAAACGATCAAGTCCCTTCTGTTAAATTTACACTCGACTTGGAGAAAGATGAATGTTTACCCTTTTTGGACATTTATATTAAAAGGGAACCTTTTAATTGTAAATTTAGCATTTATATAAGAAAAAGACAAATAAGCTGACAGATGTACACCATCATCCAGAGCATCATATAAATATCAAAATTTCAGGTTTTTCATCATGTCTCTTCGAGTCCAACGAATAGTCAGTCCTGAGTTTTAGATCAAGGATTCAAAAACATCAGAATAATAGGAAGAGATCTGTGCTATCCAACCCACATTATGATATTTGTTACAATGAAGCTATAAAGACCTTCCATGAAAAATCGGAAAGAAAAAGAGGTATCCACAAACACTCTTTGTTTGCCGCATTTTATTGGATTTGAAGCTGTAAAACCTTTTTTAAAATTGTTTCATACAAATGTAACCTTCATTTATAATACTGAAATATAAAAAAATGCTTATGAAAAATAGCCCCAGAAAAGATAGCAATATTGTATACAGAGTTCCTCGTATGGATTGTGATTTATTTTACTTAGGTCAGACCAGTAAAGAATTAAATACCAGATTAAAACAACACAAATATTCAGTAAGAACAGGTCAGACTAATAATGCTATATTTTTACAGCTAAGCGAAAAGTCCCACAGAATAAATTGGAGGCAAAGCAATGTAATATTACGATGTAATGAAACTATTTCCAGGAACTTGTTGGAATTCATTATGATTCAGTTGACCTGGCAGAAGAATCTAAATATAAACCAAGGATTATTTTCTTTTGACCCTGTAATAAAACATGAAGAATTTGAAAGACAAAATAAAGAGGATTACCAATGGGTAGATTTCGATGTTAATCCGTTGACCGTTCTGTGACCTCCCAACCTTTTTGTATTCCCTTACGACTTATACCCAGCATATATATACGCCCTCGTCTCTGTATACCTTTAGCTGCTGTGAACATGTCTTGGTAATAAGACAGAAGTATTTAGCACCTCATGGTCTCACTTTTCCTTCCTGGCTGTAACTTTATTCATATATATATATATATATATATATATATATATATATATATATATATATATATATATATATATATATGTGTGTGTGTGTGTGTGTGTGTGTGTGTGTGTGTGTGTGTGTGTGTGTGTGTGAATAATTTAATTTGTTTCATCATTGGTACGCTGAATCGCATATAGACAAGCAAAGATGGATGTGTGTGTGTGTGTTTGAGAGAGAGAGAGAGAGAGAGAGAGAGAGAGAGAGAGAGAGAGAGAGAGAGAGAGAGAGAGAGAGAGAGAGCCACTCTGCAAAAGCTCTGATCTGCAAAAGCTCTGATGTTAAAAAAAAAAAAAAAGAGCAATTGATATTTCCCCATGGAAGACGTTGACACTTTTCATCTACTGGTAATTTCATGGCACACCCGAAGACGACGGCTCTGGCTGACTGGTTCTGCGACAGGACAGAACCAACCCCAAAGCGTCCTCTCAGTAAAATGCCATAACGGTGGTGCTGAACATGACAAGGGTACAAAATATTTTATGGCTTTCCTGTGGTCTGGTTATTTACATAAAGCCGACGTATCACGTAGGATAAGAAGCACCGGGAGAGTCGTCTTCCTTTTGTCCCTACGAGATATGGAAAGAAGAAATAGGCGACCGAAGAATTATAAATAAGGTAGATTTCACCCTGGCATATACTTGGGGATTTCAAGTTGCCGGGCAAGGGTGTTCTTAATAGTATTGGCTTATTATCCTAGAGCCAAGCATGATGGAAATTTAGATTTGGTATTTGAGTTCATACAAAAGATTTCAGAAAGAATAGCGAAACTGCTGTTCTCGCTTTCAATAAATAACTTTACATACAACGCGGGATATTAAACAGAGGCGTAACCCCAAAAGCCCCTTACCACAAAATAAGCCTCAGAATATATAGTAAGCCTAATCTTGTAGCAGCCCTAATAATGAAGAACACCACCGCTCGGGGGGAACCAAAGGAGATGTGCACGAACGTAGTTTACAAATTCATTTGTCCAGAGGAGATGTGCAAATCTCACAGCCAAAACTACATCGGGCACACATCAGCGACCCTTCGGAGACGTAAGCTGGCTCATGGAAATCAAGGGGCCATTCATCAACATTATGTAGATGTTCACGACACGAAGCCATCTCTACAAGAGCTGGTAGAAGGCACTCAGGTCGTACTCAGAGAGAATAACTATGGTCGCCTCTTAATAGCCGAAGCGGTAAGCATCGCCATCCAGATACCGACCCTGAATATTCAACAAGAGTCGGATCATATACTCCCCTCCAGCAGGAGAAGGGATGCACGAGCCAACAGGGACCGGACAGCACACCCCCAACCACCGGGCACATTGAACCCCTTAGGGGACACGAGAGCGCCCAGCGGAGGCCAAGTAACATGCTTTCTCAAGTCGCTGAGGCCCCGCCCAACACGAACCTCCAGCCGTTAATCAACTCAGAACCTTTGGACGAACACATGTGCTCATAATTTAATAATTTACACATATATGTATAAACAAACATTTGTTTATTTGTACCGTTTACATGTTATAAAATTTTTATTTATTTTGTATCTTATTTTCTGTATTTGCAAAAGATTTTGTATTTATTTTTGTACCTTATTTTCTGTATTTGAAAACACATTTAAGACTTTACTAAATTTAGAACACAAATTTAAGGAAACACTGTCACTTGGTATTATATTTTGAATATTTATTTACCCACATGTTTAAACTTTCACTTTATTGTCATACATGTTCTTTGTGCCCGAAGCAACGCCCTAAAATGGTTAAGCTGTTAATCCCTTGACCAACCAGTACCCAGACCTCAAGGTCATTCTCCCCACACGATGACATAAATAGGCCGAAAGGCCGGATTGTAAGTCAGTAGTCGCTTGATAATGCCATTAAGGCGAAACAGCTGTCGCGACAAAAATCAATAAATGGAGGAAGGAAGTTTGCGTAATTTTCACCAGAAATTGACGAACGAGAATCGGAAGAAACTCCGACGTTATGACGATACCTGCAAGAAACTTACTGATGCCACTAAAGCAACTGCTTTTAACAAACATATATATATATATATATATATATATATATATATATACATATATATATATATATACACACATATATATATATATATATATATATATATATATATATATATATATATATATATATATATATAATATATATATATATATATATATATATATATATATATATATATATATATATATATATATATATATAGTTTGTGTCTGTGTGTGGGTGTACCTGGCGTATCTGTCTGTTTGTCTGTCTGAGGAGGACGGACACTTTTTATCTAGGCCCACTTAGTCACAAATGAGAAGTAAAAGTAGTATCAGGGGAAAATATGAACTAAGAAGTTTAGTATAAAAAGAGACAATATGATAAAGAACATTCTTCTGTCAGAAGACACAATTAAAAAGTTAAGTATACCTTAGTTTAACCAGACCACTGAGCTGATTAACTGCTCTCTTGGAAAGGGCTGGCCCGAAGGATTAGACTTTTTTATGTGACCAAGAACCAATTGGTTACCTAGCAACGGGACCTACAGCTTATTGTGTAATCCGAACAACATTATAGCGAGAAATGAATTTCTATCACCAGAAATAAAGTCCTCTAATTCTTCATTGGCCGGCCGGAGACTGGAGACTCGAACTCTGGCCTAGCAGAGTGCTAGCCAAGAACTCTACCGACTCGTCTAACGAGGAACTAGAAGACATGATTATGAAGCATATTTCAGAATTCCGAAGGGAGATGACAGGGGACTATGGACTGGAATCTTGACAGCAAGAACCAGTTATATATAACACTGATATTATCACAGAAGCCAGAATCAGGAACTGAACACCTAGGTGGGAGAGTAAATATTGTCCCTTGAATTCCTTTTTTAATCAAGATTCAAAACTTTGCTGCATATTTGCAGATTTCTAGGAGGGGTTTTTAATATGAGCTTTGTTTCTCTACCATTAGCAGCACTGTTCAAATACTGGCAGGTCTTCGTTTCTTAGTTCATTTTCCATATCTCACTTATGCATGCTTTGACCTTTGTCAGTTAGCATATTGTGAGAGCATTTAAGATGAAGTCAGTCAGCATATTGTGAGAGCATTTAAGATGATAAGTCAGTTAGCATATTGTGCGAGCATTTAAGATGATAAGTCAGTTAGCATATTGTCAGAGCATTTAAGATGGTAAGTCAGTTAGCATATTGTGAGAGCATTTAAGATGATAAGTCAGTTGGCATATTGTGAGAGCATTTAAGATGATAAGTCAGTTAGCATATTGTGAGAGCACTTAAGATGATAAGTCACTTAGCATATTGTGAGAGCATTTAAGATGATAAGTCAGTTAGCATATTGTGAGAGCACTTAAGATGATAAGTCACTTAGCATATTGTGAGAGCATTTAAGATGATAAGTCAGTTAGCATACTGTGAGAGCATTTAAGATGATAAGTCAGTTAGCATATTGTGAGAGCATTTAAGATGATGTCAGTTAGCATACTGTGAGAGCATTTAAGATGATAAGCCATTTCAAGGAACAGCCACGAACCAGATTATAAATAACTAATCTGCAGAGAGAGAGAGAGAGAGAGAGAGAGAGAGAGAGAGAGAGAGAGAGAGAGAGAGAGAGAGCGTTGCATTTTCTGCTCTCAACCACCGCTGGGACTATTTACCAAGTCAGGCTTCAGAGGAAATGAAGAAAATAAAAGTTCAGAGTAAATGTTCTTCCCGTTTCTTTGTATACTCTTGACAGGGCGAGGGCCAATATCAACGTTTCTCGGAATTTTGAAATAAAATGGAGGAAAGATTAATTTTTGTTTCCGTGAAATTCATGGAAATTTGTTACTGACATGCTAGTTTACCGCATACTTTTTCGACTTCCTGGTAGTTTTTTTTTTTTTTTTTACTTCGTTTATCCCTACACTTGTGACATTTTGGGTTTTATAAGGGGACAAATATAGCACGGATATGGAATGAGTTAAAATGTTATGTATATTTACTGTATATAAAAAGAACTGCGCTGATTACAGAGAGTAAATCAAATACAAATCAATCAAACTTTTAGGATGTTTGAAAGATTCTACCAATCTTAACGATAAATAATTAATAACCTCATTATCCATTCTTTTTTCTATTATGACAGCATATCTCTCTCTCTCTCTCTCTCTCTCTCTCTCTCTCTCTCTCTCTCTCTCTCTGTTTGTCTGTTTCTCCAATTTTTCTTGTCTCTTGCCCTCTCCATAACGACAAATATTGATATAAACAAACTGAGGAAATTTATATTCCGTAATATTTTCGCTCTCCAGTTCAAGTGCACTTCGGGGACATATGATTTTTGTAAAAATATCCGTATTGTGAAGTTTAGTTTTCTACAAGACTTCTATCAATATCTTCTAAGGCACCCAGAGTTGATTAATACTCGAGAAGGTTTAGTATTATCATTACCTGTGTTTTCATAGGAAACATTTATTGATTCTGTGTTGTTTAAAAGTTCCGTACATTTAAAATGGTCGCTCTGTTCCATGGCGAAATAAAAATGTGCATTTCACATAGTCGCTCTATTTGATGACGAAATAAACATGTGCATTTCACATGGTCGCTCTATTTGTTGACGAAATAAAAATGTGCACTTCACATGGTCGCTCTATTTGTTGACGAAATAAAAATGTGCACTTCACATGGTCGCTCTATTTGATGACGAAATAAACACGTGCATTTCACATGGTCGCTCTATTTGATGAAATAAAAATGTGCACTTCACATGGTCGCTATATTTGATGACGAAATAAAAAATTTTCATTTCACATGGTCGCGCTATTTGATGACGAAATAAAAAAGTGCATTCCACATGGTCGCTTTATTTGATGACGAAATAAAAAATGTTCATTTCACATGGTCGCTGTATTTGTTGACGAAATAAAAAATGTGCATTTCAATGGCCGCTCTATTTGATGACGAAATAAAAATGTGCATTTCACATGGTCGCTCTATTTGATGATGAAATAAAAATGCGCACTTCACATGGTCACTATGTTTGATGACGAAATAAAATTGTGCATTTCACATGGTCGTTCAATTTGATGAAGAAATAGAAATGTCAAGAAATCTAAAATTCATGATCATAATTTATTATTTAGCAGATAGCAATCAGAAGCTATAACATCTTTCAACGAAATACAATGAGTACACTTACTTCAATTCGCTTAAAAACCACCATAACTTAATTTTTTATAAAATCAAATTCTAGCGCTTACCTTCATGTAATTGGCAAAGCTAACTTATTCAAATTTTATCATTGACTTTCCTTTGGTAACAATGAGAAATATGGCATTTTTTCCAATTTAAATATTTGAAATGCAGGAATTATGTAAGTAAAGAAAGTCATTATCCTCCAAAGTCAAGGTAAACGCAAGAGACCTATTTTCAGTGTAATTTATACACGTATATTATTTATATCATTTCAAGGGCACAGTCATGGGGCTAGTAACCCCACCCCGCCAACCTAGCTAATAAGTTCTTAAGGCGTGCATTATATATATATATATATATATATATATATATATATATATATATATATATATATATATATATATATATATATATATATATATATATATAGTGTGTGTGTGTGTGTGTGTGTATGTACATATACAGTATATATATACATATATACATATATATATATATATATATATATATATATATATATATATATATATATATATATATATATATATATATATATCACAAAATCCACGTAAGAAGGTAAGTAAAAACCGGAGCTTTGAACAAGTACTTTCGTTGTTTATTCTCAAGCACGCGTTCCTTCGTGCTGCACTGTGTGTGTGTATGTATGTATGTATATATATATATATATATATATATATATATATATATATATATATATATATATATATATATATATATATATATATATATATATATGTATATATATATACAGTGTGTGTGTGTGTGTGTGTGTGTGTGTGTGTGTGTGTGTGTGTGCGCGCGCGCGTTTCTACTGAATTTCTGTTGCTTAAAAGTTACGTTCATTTGGCTGGCGATAAGAAAGATATGGATTTGTGTACATTTGTATCGTTTTCATTTGCACTATCTAAAAAAAAAAATAGAAAGTTCCAACCATTAATTCACTGCAGACACAACAGAGGAAAGACGCGCGTCACATGGCACAGCCATGCCGTTAGTGTTAACCAAGCTGGAAAGCATAAGTAGAAGAGGTAAATATAAATAAACAAAAAATATAAGACTGGCAGTTTCACGCGTGGATGTCTGCTGAATAGCAAAAAGGGAGAGGGAAAAATTGCTGCTCGTAAATTACCAGTTTCTGAGACGAATCTGTAAAAGTGTTTGATCACTGAAAGTCGAAAGCTGCGAGCTGGTCAAAGGGCAAAGATTGGTATACAGAGATTACTGCATTTCCTGGAATGGAGAATATGTGAATATACAGTCAGAGAGAGAGAGAGAGAGAGAGAGAGAGAGAGAGAGAGAGAGAGAGAGAGAGAGAGAGAGAGAGAGAGAAATTAATCTGAACACCTAAGTATATAGAGAGAGAGAGAACACACCTAAGATATGAGAGAGAGAGAGAGAGAGAGAGAGAGAGAGAGAGAGAGAGAGAGATTAATATGAACACCTAAGTGAAGAAGAGAGAGAGAGAGAGAGAGAGAGAGAGAGAGAGAGAGAGAGAGAGAGAGAGAGAGAGAGATTAATATGAACACCTAAGTGATATGGAGAAGAACAGAAAGAGAGAGAGAGAGAGAGAGAGAGAGAGAGAGAGAGGAGAAGACACTAAGAGATATGGAGAAGAACAGAGAGAGAGAGAGAGAGAGAGAGAGAGAGAGAGAGATTAATATGAACACCTAAGTGATATGGAGAAGAACAGAGAGAGAGAGAGAGAGAGAGAGAGAGAGAGAGAGAGAGAGAGAGAGAGAGAGAGAAATTAATCTGAACACCTAAGTCATATGGAAAAGAAGAGAGAGAGAGAGACCAGTGAGAGAGAGAGAGAGAGAGATCTGAACAGAGTGAGAGAGAAGAGAGAGAGAGAGAGAGAGAGAGAGAGAGAGAGAGATTAATCTGAACACCTACGTGATATGGAGAAGAACAGAGAGAGAGAGAGAGAGAGAGAGAGAGAGAGAGAGAGAGAGAGAGAGATTAATCTGAACACCTAAGTGATATGGAGAAGAACAGAGAGAGAGAGAGAGAGAGAGAGAGAGAGAGAGAGAGAGAGAGAGAGAGAGAGAGAGAGAGAGAGAGAGAGAGAGATTAATCTGAACACCTAAGTGATATGGAGAAGAACAGAGAGAGAGAGAGAGAGATTAATCTGAACACCTAAGTGATATGGAGAAGAACATGTCTCATTTGCAGCTATTGGACACTACTTTTAATCCGTCATCCTCCACTGCCCATTCGTTCTGCAGGATGGCTGAACAAAAAATAGTTTCCGTATCTGAACTGTATAAAAAAAAGATCAAGAGGATAAACATTTAGTAAAGCTGAGGAAAAAGTTACTCTCAGGCAAGAATAAAAAAAAAAACCATACATATGACTATTAATCAAAACGGAAAAAAAGTTAGGAAAAAGACAGCAAATAGCAAATTCTATTGAAATCCCTATGAAGTATGCAAGATTTACAAAAACTGATTTTTCTTAAGCATCAAAAAATGTACATATTAGCATAAAACCATATAATCATATATGAATTAATGCAAAATTAATTCACATATCGCATCAATAAAAAATTATTTGTCTTTTTGCATAAAATACTTCAGTTTTAACGGCTGCAAATAGTATAATTAAATCACAATAATTTTACAAAACCAATAAATAAATACATTTTATTGGGAAATACATTTTTCCGTCAAAAAGGCCGTAAAATGAATTCATAAATTATGAATATAACAACTGACATACTGCATCAATTTTTATATAGTTTATATGCCATTTTTATGAAGCATTGTAATATGATTAGAATTTTGTTATCTCGAAACATATGCCTGTATATTCAGAATGGAACCAGGTTGAAAAATTTTACGAGGCCAGGAGAGCTGCAATAGTTTCCTCACATGGACAACAGCTTATCGCAGAGAAAATGATTGCAGAACAATACCCATTTTAGCTCTAAAGCAAGAAAACTGGTATGATTCACTTGACTCAAACGGCCTGCGCTTAAATTGAGGGATTTTTACGCACTAAAACAGTCAGCAACTTCCCACCACTCATTCCAGAAAGTGGGAGCGATCTGTTCCTAAAAATAACAATTGCTAGGGGTAAAATGAACAGATAATTTTTTTTAGTACACATGCAACCACGGGTAGCATATGTTTCCTGCAATTACTTTAGTACTGCTTGTAAATTTATAGTGTAATTTAACTGTATTAAGAAATTGTGCAAATTTACTATATAGTCCTAAAAACCAATGGGGAAGAGGGCAGCTGAACCTCTGGGTCATATCTAGTAATAAAGTTAACTTGCGAGGAAGAAGCTTTGGATAATATTTCCAGAGCTGTTGTTGACATTTGCAATGAGAAAACAATCGTTTATTGTTTGCCACGGACCCTAGTTTGCTTTTAAAGTTTACTTTTACAATATTCTTCAAACAACTACATCATCGGGCAGTTTTTTGTAGCTTGCGTGTTAATCACATAATGATGTCGGGAAAGAAAGCTAGAAAAAGAAAGGTTTGAATTTCTTCTCTAGCAGATGTACCTCACAATAATATTACTGAATAACAACTTTGAATATAAAAAGTATAATATATATATATATATATATATATATATATATATATATATACATATATATATATATATATATATATATATATATATTATATATGTATGTATGAATGTATAACTGAACCAAGAAAATATGGAACGTGATGAATATATAAATAAAGGCAAATGCCACGAAGGAAAGTGAAACAACTTACTGTCCTTTACTTAGCAGACCCAAAAAAGGACAGCAAGTCGAAAGGCCTAGCACCACTCTGTTGTTTCGCTTTCCTTCGTGGCATTTGCCTTTATTTGAACATGTATGTATGTATGTATGTATGTATGTATGTATGTATGTATGTATGTATGTATTAATATATATGTATATATGTATATTAATATATATACATGTATGTATGTATGTGTATGTATATTAATATATACATATATTTATGTATATATACATATATGTATATACATATATATATGCATATATGTGTGTGTGTGTTCATACATACGCATTCTTTGTCCATGGATATATACCCCACGCCATCCGTTTAAATAAAACGACAATCGTGACATGAACGCTGCTATGCTCTGGTGATATCTACACGGCAGAGGCTGTGAAACCCGGTTGTTAGGAATGCAATAGCACAGAAGAGAGAGAGAGAGAGAGAGAGAGAGAGAGAGAGAGAGAGAGAGAGAGAGAGAGAGAGAGAAAGGTCTAGAATTTTTTAACTTATTATTTTTTTTTCAGCAGCTTCGTTTAAACAGCATAAAAAGGAATATGGTGATTCTGAATGTTTCCCATCTGAAATACTCTATGATGCTGTATCAGTGTTATCATACAAATCAGTGAGAAAAAAAATCTGGTTTTAATCTTTCAATGAAATACGAAACGGGCGCTGGGAAGCAGAGAGAACACACGTTCAACAACATATGGAAAGATACCCAAGGAAATCACTTCGACATGAATAGAGACTGGGCTATGTCATCACAAGATTTAGTGCATGTAACGTAACGTTAGGGGAGGCGAAGTCTTTCAGCAAAGTGTTCATGTGTGTATGTATATATATATATATATATATATATATATATATATATATATATATATATATATATATATATATATATATATATATATATATATATATATATATATATATATATATATAGTTCCAACAACCAAGGAAGTGACGTTTATGTGTATATGTATATATATATATATATATATATATATATATATATATATATATATATATATATATGTGTGTGTGTGTGTGTGTGTGTGTATATGTGTGTGTGTATAAATATAAATATATATATATAGTTCCAACAATATATAGTGACATTTACTGTTATATATATATATATATATATATATATATATATATATATATATATATATATATATATACACGAAGTCCAACAGCCAAGGAAATTATGTTTACATCACCAGAAACTAAAAGCAATGACGATGGTTATAGTTGATTGCATTTAAACTTCCACAGCTGAGAGACATGAAGCTGTAATGAAATCAAAATTACTTGGGGAACGTGCAGGCGCGTTGTTGAGTCTTTTCAGTTAGTTTTCACAACTATCAGATGATCTTTTCTAGTTTAATCCCACTACCACCGAAGATTTAATTGAAAGGAAAAATAAATAAAATCCAAGTTTTAAAAATCAGTCCTTTCACAAACAGTTCGTCCTTTGAGCTAAAGCACGTACAGCAAAACTCGCCAGGCATTGAATGCACTGAGCAAGAAAACTTGGAACAGTTGTCCTGAGTGAGTGCATGGGTGTAAAGGTCAAATCTCAGTTCTAATTAAGAAGGCAATTTGATTCGCGCTTTATACTTATTCTTAGCAAGAGTTGATTAAAACTGTATTGATGATCAGTGTTTATCTCTTATTGTTTTTATTACCTACATCGAAAATGTTGATTTTCGCCTTCAATAAGGCTTATCATTTTCATCATTATTGTTACGTGTATTTCTAAATTATCAATGGTTTAAGCTTTTATAATTGACTACGCAAAGAATAGTGGTCAATATCTTATTCAAGGCGTTAAGAGGGACTTGAGTATCTTTCGGATAAAATATTATTTGACGTTTGTGAGCATTTGCACGTGCAAAGTCGCTAGTAGCAACAGATTACAAATTGCGTATGACCACTAACTACCGACTAACATCTCTGGTATTGAATTTGGAGAGTTCAGTGCCCAGGAATAAACTACGTAAGATAATCCGCAATCAGCGTTCAATGTAACTGTAAAGACAATCTGCGACTCTAGGTGGAGTGAACTTGAGATGGATGTAATAAGAATCAACCGCCACGGTAGTTGGCGGTTAGTAAATCTCAGCCACCCGGAGTACACAAAACCCCGACTTTGGCCCTTTTATAACTCTGAAAATATTCAACTGACCGGGATGAAACTCTGGCTTTTGAAGTTCCCCACTAAGGTCTCTAATCGTGCCAAATCTCATCGAAATCCGTTCAGCCGTTCCGAAGATCCAGATATCGATTTTTGGCCTTCAGGGGATGTGGTAGACCTAACATATCTGTGGAGCAATAACGGTAAAAGAGACAGCCGTGATACTCATTTTTTGCCTGTGATAATTAGGTAGGATGAAGCTAAGTTACAAAAAGCTTCGTAAATGTAAAAGTCAATAAAGCCCTTTTATGAACTCTAGGAGGCATCGGAATGCAATAGGGTCTTTTCCTTCACGTGAGCACGTAAGGGCTCCAGAATCGACTTGCAAATCCTTCGCTACCTGCGTGAACAAATGCTTATAGAGAAGTTAGAGCTAGGAGAGAACTAAACTAAATAAGTGATTGAAGAATTGGACGAAGGCAGATTTATAATTCATGATTTAAAAACTCATGAGAATATCACCAAAAAGATGTGCCATTTCCATTTTTAAAAAATGAACACGGAACTTTTAGCAACGAAAAATGTTATTGCTGAAAAAAAAAGAATGCAAAAATGAAAACAGTATCGTTACTCGTGTAATCATACGTTCATCGCCTCCAGTGAAATGAAAAACAAACATTTACGCAGTTTTAAGGCGGAACAAAGAAGAGACTTCGAGCTCCTTACCGGATGCGAGCCGTGTTTGCCGGATATCCTGAGAAGAAGGTCGAGGGTTTTCTTAGAAAAGGCTCTAGGCCCTTGCTTACTTATAGCTCAGAGTCGCAGAGAAGTTTGAAGACCTTATGGCAGATGAGAAACAGTCACAGAAATGAATGTTATTCATTCATTCTATTGTATTCTTGAAAAATTTTTTTTCTCCGGATTAACTTGAAAGTTAGTAAGTGATGAAGTTGTTGCAGTTAAACGTGCTGCTAAAGGTACGACGAATATTTCTAGATAACCACAAGTAAAAAAAAAAAAAAACCACTTTTGCTTTAATTTAGAAATGCCATATTAGATCAAAGATTCAACGCAAAATGGTAATCAAAGGATTTCTAGACTCTTTCAGAAATGTCAATTACCTCGTAGAGAGAGATGTGATGACTGAAGAATACTAACTTCATTAATTTACAGTTTTTAGTTACCATTACACTACTTAAATATATTTTCAAAGACTACTTACTCGTAATCATAATTTCCGTGCCACGGTAAAGACGGGATTTTCTATCCTACTTGGAAAAGAACTCTAATATCGCAATAGTGTTATTTCTGCTGTTAATCAGAAAGTCGGAAATTATATCATCAAGAACTAGCACATGATTACTTTATTTTTTGAGATAATACATCCGAGACGGATAGCAGACTAACATAATTATTTGATGAAAACGTAACAGAAGCATGATAATTAATTACCACGTACAATTTTTATATCGTAGCGTTATGAAATAAATCCTTTTACAAGACTTGAAATAAAAATGATACACACATATATATATATATATATATATATATATATATATATATATATATATATATATATATATATATATATATATATATATATATATATATATATATATATATATATATATATATGTGTGTGTGTGTGTGTGTGTGTGTGTGTGTGTGTGTGTGTGTGTGTGTGTGTATCATTAACATCATTGCCACCTAAATCCTATGACTCGAAGGGCGTTGGTGAAATTCTACTACAAAATCACAAAAAACATGTTCACTATAACGCAGAAAATAAAAATTAAAAAATGTCGAACTACATAAGGCTCTCTTAACGTAGAAGTGGGGAGGACTAGGGCTAAGCTATGTCAGAGACACACAGCCTTTACTTTATAAAGCATCATCATGGCGTGAGAATATTGCAACAAATCGCGGGTGATAAAAGGGATAATGACTCAACATCTGACGTGAAGCTGTACACACATTATTATTATTATTATTATTATTATTATTATTATTATTATTATTATTATTATTATTATTATTATTATTATTATTATTCAACAGATGAGGCCTGTTCATATGGAA
>NC_089768.1:18557500-18560000 GCF_040412425.1 Macrobrachium rosenbergii | reverse complement strand
TTTTACCTCTCTCTCTCTCTCTCTCTCTCTCTCTCTCTCTCTCTCTCTCTCTCTCTCTCTCTCTCTCTCAAACATACATAGACACAAACACACAAAATGACATACATTTATGTGGTCACATTCATCTACAAGTTCGTTTGCAAAAATTTAATGTGCTCATTTAAAAGCATACATCGGACCAGGCACAAGTCTAGTACTTAACGTATGTGAGTGCTCGTATATCGACATTTGATCAAGCACACATAAATCAAGGTTCGTTTTGATTACATCGACGTAGCAAACGGACCAACAGAGGAAAAAAGCCATAAGCTGTATTTACTTCTACTGAATAAGGAGATGTCACATCCAGATGGGAGAAGAGGAAGTTAATGGATAAATCTGTCATTAGCAATACGGGTGCATAGACAAAAAATCATTTGTAATGGTTTCTCTGATTTCTTTACCCAGTGAAAGGAATATTGATAGAAGGATCATCACAATCCCTTGCCAAAATATTTCACCATTGCTATTTCTACCAGAGATGTATAGAATTATATAGTTTTAGTCAAATATAAAATTGTAATTTTTTCCCCAAAGCACGGTACCACGTTGCAATAATTATCATAAAAAAACATACATCCCTAGACCCCACGACACTTCATCTTCAAAAAGATTGGCTACATATCTAAGGCAGTGGCTCTCAAACAGCGGGCCACATTTGTTGCCAAAATCCACGGTACCACATCTTGAGAACCTCAGTACTTATATTGGCAATAAATTTCTTAATATTAGTGTAAGACAGGCTACTTTGGTAAGAAAGAGCAACGGTTCAAGGTGTGTACAGGAACAGTTTTTATTCTATAAGTTTTTTACATCCGAATTACTATGTGGGTGTATATGTATGTATGTATGTATGTATGTATGTATGTATTATATATATATATTGCAAGCTGTCATTAATGCCTCACAAACTGGTAACTGTATTTTGATGAATCCTCAAGAAAGCACTTATTGGGCCGCATGGTAAAATTTATCAGCATTTAGCTGATATCGATGAAGATTTGACGAAAATATGTCATGGAAACCACATCAAGTCTTCATCAGTATTCACTGACACACAAAAAGCTCATTGGATTTCATGGATTCCAGATTATTATTATTATTATTATTATTATTATTATTATTATTATTATTATTATTATTATTATTATTATTATTATTATTATTATTATTATTATTATTATTCAGAAGATGAACCCTATCCATATGGAACAAGCCCACAGTGGCCACTGACTTGAAATTCAAGCTTCCAGAGAATATGGTGCTCATTAAGAAGTAAGAGAAGGTAAAGGGAGATACAGAGAGATGAGATCTCACTTGCTGAAAAGAAAAAATAAATTAATAAATTAAAAAAATAGATAAAAAAATAATCAAAATACCAGGAGAATAGCATTAGGGTAGTATGGCATCGCATCTTCGCTTGAACGACATGCTCTAAGGAATGTAGTCACTTCTATTTCTCTTTCCTGTGCGTACAATAATACCAAGACATTAAAACACCGACAACAAAACAAAACCAACGCATTACATTAAGAAAAACAAAATCAGATGCTCATCAGGGATCGGGAAAATCTAATAACTCGGAAAGTTATGGGAGTCATCGGGATTCTTAACTTTTCAGAGACGTCGATAACGAGGTTGATCATATTACTGAATTAAGAATTTAACTTCTTCAAATACGATGGGATTTTATAAAGAGACTGGGATATAATACGTAATGCCCATTTATATATCATTTAGCTTGAAATATGGGAAAGATGGTGTTGATATGGGGAGAACAAAACCTTTTTATTAATTTCCTAAATTTCAAAACACCTGAGCTGTTGGCATGTAGTCAAAAGAAAATAAATATTATTTATCTCACTCAATGGTACGTTATTTGAGACAACTAAAATGGTAGGTAACAAATGGAAATATAAGTGGGCCGTTCTTTCTCATGCGTAACTCATCTATACACTTACACATTACAATTCAATACTCTTTCAACAGAAAAATATTTCTTCCTCGTTTTCCAGAGCATGAGTGTGTGTGTGTGTGTGTGTGTGAAGTTATTTATCAGTAAGCCTTTTTGGATGAGATAACTAGAAAATGAGCCATTTACATTTTTGTTGTGAATTACCATAGGCCTATAGGCCTAGTCGATTAACTACTAAGCACGTAACTGAAGTTAGCAGGGACTCAATGACATTTAACATAACTTGCCTAAAACTCTTTTCCTAGTTAGGAACTCGAACACTACCTCATTCGTGTTATGAATACACTCTCTCTCTCTCTCTCTCTCTCTCTCTCTCTCTCTCTCTCTCTCTCTCTCTCTCTCTCTCTCAAACACACGCGAACACATAAAGGGTAAAAGCACTGATAAAACGTAATCACATCAACGTTCAAGGAAAAATGAAAATACAAAATCTCATGTAAATACCAAAAAGATTTTTTAAGCCAAACTATAATGTTCTGATTCATA
>NC_089768.1:18520000-18552500 GCF_040412425.1 Macrobrachium rosenbergii | reverse complement strand
ATATATCGCTCACACTTCTACATTATCGTTGCAGCAGAAATAGGAACGAAAACAGAAAAGAATAGCTTCAGTACAAGAGATGCTGGAAGATTTATTGCAATGGCTGCTTCTGACAAGGAAACGCAACTCTTCTTAACAGGATGACTGTGATAAAACATCTCGAAATGAAAACACGACACCGGGCTAAAGTGGCAATCTGCGTAGGGGTAATTCTCCCCAAATGTCAAAGGTTCCTTACAGATTGTTAATAATTCCCGTAGTTTTCTTTATCTACATTTTTAGTATCAACATATCAAGTCAAGTGAGAGAGAGAGAGAGAGAGAGAGAGAGAGAGAGAGAGAGAGAGAGAGAGAGAGAGAGAGAGAGAGAGAAGAACTTAAACATGAAGATGAAGAGTGAAAGGAAAGCTAAATACTTATTAAATTGAAGAGCCTTTCAATTAAATGATCAAAGGACAATTATAATAACAAAAATTCACTAACTGATGTTAAAAGGAGTATTAAGCTGATGGGTACGAGAAATATTACCTTTTGCTTACAATTAATTACATACGTTTTTTTTAACGATGAACACTACATAATAAAGTAATGATACATAATTTAATACAATCAATATTTACTGCGGTATGAGTGAATATTATACGGTATAGTACATGCAAAAAGCAAATGTGATTACTTTTAGAAATTCCATCCATTTCAATAAGATTACAACCAAGAACTCTTATTTCTCAATGCAGATATAAGACTGGACTATTGACGAACGACGATATCAGAACATTTCATTAACTATAAAGAAAATCTCTGACAATGGAAGGCATGGCCAGTGTGAGCACCGGAATAGGATTTAACGAGTTTCTTCGGTGCAATCGAGTTTGCTGTACACCGTATAATCAAGGCCACCGAAAACAGATCTATCTTTCGGTGGTCTCGGTATAATGTTGTATGAGCCGCGGCCCATGAAACTTTAACCACGCCCCGGTGGTAGCCTGACGTACGATTATGCCAGACGTACGATTATGGCTAACTTTAACCTTAAGTAAAATAAAACTACTGAGGCTAGAGGCCTGTAATTTGGTATGTTTGATGATTGGAGGGTGGATGATCAACATACCAATTTGCAGCCCTCTTGCCTGAATGATTTTTAAGATCTGAGGGCGGACAGAAAAGTACGGACAGAAAAAGTGCGGACGGACAGACAAAGCCGGCAGCACAATCGTTTTCTTTTCAGAAAACTAAAAATCTACTAAAGAACTGTCAGCCAAAGCAGTGGCTATACCATAAGGCAAAAGGTTATATTACTATGAACGCACACTAAATGCATTTCTCGATTACCTATTATTTCCCTTGTACCGGTTGGGACATCTTCCAAGACAAGTTTTGTTTTGTGTCTGTGTTCCCTGACATGAGAAACATTGCAAGGGTTAATGAACAATGTTCTTGGAATCCATTATTACAACTGTCTCATGTGGGGGCATTACAGACAAAGGGAGGTTATCTTTGTGATACAGGCGTATACTGTTAATGCGCAAGGCGTCACAAACGCAAATAAAGATGGCTCTTACAATGGCATCCTAAAAAAAAGTGGATTGTCAGTCAAAACAAGATTCTGTTAATTTGATTTTCAACGTTAGCATTATTTTAACATTATTTACTTCATGCTTTAGCTTGTTTGGTTGTAAAAAAAATAGTCTAGACTCAGGAAAAAGAATCAGAAAGGATATTAGTAAGGATTGATGTAGAGAATGCTAAAGGTTTGTCCTTGTTCCAGAGGAACTTTCACCGACGATTCGTTGATTAATGAGACATGCACAATAGCAAAGTGACTAACGTTTCCTAATAAAAATATCACCGCGTTGACGCTGAGATAAAAAGACACTACCTCTAGCGAGGTTCAGGGAGAAGAAAACGATGTACAGCTTTAATAAAACTAAAACCCTCCGCTAATAATATGAGCTGTACCTTAAAGGTTTCTCTACGAAAGTCAAACTGAAAGAACGCAAAATTTAGTTTGTACATGAGTCTGCCAAACCTCGAAGTTCAGATATCGTCATCCTGATTTTTTTTCTTGAAACGTTTAGCAAGAGTTTTTTTTTTTTCCGACCCTAACGACATAAAAAATCAAAACAAAACGACATCGTCATAATTCATTCCATACACTTATGCGGTAATCAGCTTTAGCTTATAGAATATAAATACTCAGATGTCATTTACACTTTCCTCGCGAATTGTATCTTAAACAGAATTTCAAGTTTTGTTGTTGGTACATTTTCGTATTAAAATGTACCAACCGTGAAAAAGAGTTATTCAAGGAATATTTTTCTTTCATGTGATGCCGACTACCTACTCTTTGTCACTGGACTGAAAGGAAAAGTAATATTTTATTCATAAATCAACGGCTAAATAATTAAGGAAAATGTATTTATCTACAACAAGAAAGCGAGAGAGAGAGAGAGAGAGAGAGAGAGAGAGAGAGAGAGAGAGAGAGAGAGAGAGAGAGAGAGAGAGAGTTAAGGAAAATGCATTTATCTACGGCAAGAAAGGAGAGAGAGAGAGAGAGAGAGAGAGAGAGAGAGAGAGAGAGAGAGAGAGAGAGAGAGAGAGAAAATGCATTTATCTACGACAAGAAAATGAGATTTATCTAGACAAGAGAGAGAGAGAGAGAGTTAAGGAAAATGCATTTATCTACGACAAGAAGCGATAGAGAGAGAGAGAGAGAGAGAGAGAGAGAGAGAGAGAGAGAGAGAGAGAGAGAGAGAGAGAGAAGGAAAATGCATTTATCTACGACAAGAAAGAGAGAGAGAGAGAGAGAGAGAGAGAGAGAGAGAGAGAGAGAGAGAGAGAGAGAGAGAAAAGCGAGGGGGCGGGTGGGATTAACTAGTGTTTCTGTAAGTTTTCTGGCTATTTTTCATTAAAAAAAAAAAAAAAGAAATTCGTTCATTTTCACGCCGTCTCGGTCCTGGCTCTGTTGTGTTGTCTCAAGAGGTCGTTTGGGCCGTTACTTCGGGTCTAAACAACCGTCTTTTGTGCTTATTCCAAGAATCATCTCGCCGATTTTCTTTTGCAAACGTCGGAAATCTCGCAGGGAAGGTTTCCAGGCTTTTTATAATCTCTTCCTGTGTTCCGCTTTAGGGTCGAGTCGTGTTAACTGCTACAGATTATGATATAAGGAGGGTGAACATTAGTTATGCACACTAGCGGATAGGGGGCGGAAGGGGGGCACCTGGGCACGTGCCCCCCCTTTTGAAAAATAATGACAAAATAATAATACTGAAGATTTAGATAACATAAATGAGAAATATAAAAATGGGAAAAAATAGAAAATCTATTATAGAAATATATACAATATATACATATATTATATATGTATATATGTACAATATATACATATATTATATATGTATATATATGTATGTATGTATGTATAATATGAAAACTGGTGGCCGCCCCCATGAAATTTTTTTGAATCCGCTAGTGGTTAGGCAATATATATCCTGAAAACCTAAATACCTCTGCATGTTTTTTTTTTAACTTGTCTGTTTACGGTATTCTAGTTTAATATCAAATGTGTTGTAATAATTCCTTGTTAGAACAGTAAAAACATAACAGAGCTTTTGATGCTATGTTTACAATTTGTTATTAAAAAATTCTCTTGCCGTGCCGGTCCTTTTGGCTATATAGTGTATATATATATATATATATATATATATATATATATATATATATATATATATATATATATATATATATATATATATATATATATATATATATATATATATATATATATATATATATATATATATATATATTATATATATATATATATATATATATATATATATATATATATATATATATATATATATATATATATATATATATATATATATATAGCTAAAAGGGTCGGCATGGCAAGAGAATTTTTTAATAACAAAATTTCCAGATTCCTCTTGATAAACTCAGTTTGGTAAAAATGAACACTTCTCAAAACGATGAGTCTTCTTTAAGTTCGGTGCCAATATCAGCATCTTCCAAATTTATCCAAATAACGGGTCCGATCCAGGCATTATAGCCTTGCAATTTCTTCCACGAAGAACTGCTTCTGAAGGAAATTTGTGACATCCACAGGTGCTAAACAATATTCTTTTTAGTTTTCTGTAAATGAAAACTATTGAGCCGGCTTTGTCTGTCCGTCCGCAATTTTTCTGTCCGCACTTTTCTGTCCGCCCTCAGATCTTAAAAACTACTGACGCTAGAGGGCTGCAAATTGGTATGTTGATCATCCGACCTCCAATCATCAAACATATCAAATTGCAACCCTCTAGCCTCAGTAGTTTTTATTTTATTTAAAATTAAAGTTACCCATAATCGTGCTTCTGGCAACGATATAGGATAGGCCACCACCGGGCCGTGGTTAGAGTTTCATGGGTCGAAGCTCATGCAGCATTGTAGCGAGACCACCGAAACATAGATCTATTTTCGGTGGCCTTGATTATACGCTGTAGCGGCTGTGCAGAAAACTCGACTGCGCCGGAGAAACTTCGGGGTATTGTTTACTTGTTTTCTTTGGAGTCTACTTTTTAAAGCGGGTGTTTCCTCGAAACAGCAAAGATCTTGCTTGTAATTTCAATTATGTATCTTTCCTGGCAGAGACCGGTTGAGCCCACTGAGTGCCTTAACGAGTCTGTCAATCAGGAAAGCATTTGAGCAAACGCAAAGACCTGCCCACGAAGAATCTCCAGAATTTCATTTTCGCAATTCAAACATTTGAAATAGCCAAGGTACATCCAGGTAAATTGCGTGGGGTCAAAAGCAATATTTTTTTACCCCGCCGGATCCTGCACAACTGAAGATTTACAACTTTCCCAAAGAAATACAAAGCACTTTTCATTTTTAGAAATATAATTTCGGATTTGGGATACTTTCTCTTTCATTAACTCACTCAGAATGAAACGGTGTCCTAGCATAGTTGGTGCTCGACGAAGACATACTGATCCAATCACGTCAAGACTGAGTTTTTATCTCATAAAAAACACTTTACTTGTATGATACGCAATATGGTTATTCCATTTGATGTTAATTCTTACAAAAGCTGAAGTTTTCTTCATCTTTTGGCCTTAGCATAGCAGGCCTCAACCAGTAGCTGACAACAGTTCGACACACCTGTTGATTCATCCACCTGTATGCTGAACCTTACTGCACAGGTTTCAGCAACAACCTGCTCAAGGATATCCTGTTTCATGGAGATAATCCGGGATCGTATTGTTTCATTGGTGCTACTCTGGCTTGTTACCTACGCGTCACCTACTCCGAGGTGCTAGTAAGAAACATGGCGGAAGCTCCTTGGGACGCCGTGTTTAGTATTAGCACCTCGGGGATCAGAGTATTAAATACACCCATTTCTATATCGTGTGGTCGACAAATTATTATATTAATAAACGATGTCTTTATGCGGCCGTCTACTTTACATTTACCACAAGCTGTTTAGTACTAGTACTTCGGAGCAGGTGACGCTTAGATAACATGCCGAAGTAGCACCGTTTCATTTTATGAAGACTTTTTTCTACGATTTTTTTAGTCTAATACTATGCTCATTGTTTTCTATTCTAAAGCCCAAAATGGGCAATCAGTTCTTTGCTATGTTTATGGGCGTTCAGTGACTTATCAACCTGCCATGTTAACTGATAAGAAGAGAGTAGCAAAGACATGCATTTGTACTGAATTGAACTGAATATAGAATTTAGGCCGAAGGGCAAGCACTGGGATCTGTGAGGTCATTCAGCGCTGAGACAGAAATTGACAGTAAGAAGGTATGAAAAGTAACAGGAAGAAAACCTCGCAGTTGCGCTATGAACCAACTGTTAGGAGAGGGTAGAAAGAAAGATGGAAGAAAGAGAATATGAAAGGCGGTACAGTAAAAGAAAGGAAAGGGGTTGCAGCTAAGGGCCGAAGGCACGCTGCAAAGAACCTAAAGTAGTGCTTACACGAGGTGCACTGACGGCGCCACCCTCCTTCGGCGATGCATTTTCATTGGCTACATTGTTCTTTTCACTGTAACATTGGAACTATCAAACCTAACACCTTTGACCTTCTTCTCTGCAGCCTAGACATCACCATTTTTTTAAATACTGTATTGGCATTGCCTTCTTTTTCGATAATCATCACACTTTTCTTTGTCTTTTAGCTCTGGGAGCAAAGGGACAAGCAAAAGAATAACTGACGTACTGAAGAAAATTCTTGGAACAAACAGCTGAATTCTCGTCGTTTAAGATCGCTACATTTTTTTTATACAAACAATCTCATGATGTGTAACTTTTATTTGAGATTATCAACTGCAGAAAAATCTTTTCCTCGTCGTCAAAAAATACTTATGTACTCATATAACGTAAAATACTTATGTACTCACATAACGTAAAACTCTTATGTGCTCATATAACGTAAAATACTTATGTAAATACTTATGTACTAACATAACGTAAAATACTTATGTACTCATATAATGTAAAATACTTATGTACTAACATAACGTAAAATACTTATGTACTCATATAACGTAAAATACTTATGTACTCATATAACGTAAGTTTCTGTACATCAGGAGTGTTTCTAAAATGTAACGAGATGCAGCTAGGCCTAATCTTTGTAAGCTAACTGTGTTTCAAAAACATAACGAAATGCATAAAATATACCGAAATGCAACTAGGCTAAACTTTACAAGCTAACTGTGTTGGTTTCGCCACTGAACGCATTTTTTGTTCTCGTGGATAAAAATCCACGGCAGCTGCACTAACATATTGGATAAAGCGTTTAAATAATTGCTAGAAACATATCTGAATTCTTTTTTAGTAATTTTTACAGATACTAGTTATGAAGTATATTAGCAACTTCACTTATAACTCGTTTCAGACCTACATCCATTCAAAAATATACACTGTGAATATATATGTAACAGAGAGAGAGAGAGAGAGAGAGAGAGAGAGAGAGAGAGAGAGAGAGAGAGAGAGAGAGAGAGAGAGAGAGAGAGAGAGAGAGAGAGTGCTGACATTTACGTGTCATAATAAGATTTTATCTAGTGAATACCAAAGGAAGAGAGAGAGAGAGAGAGAGAGAGAGAGAGAGAGAGAGAGAGAGAGAGAGAGAGAGAGAGAGAGAGAGAGAGAGAGTACTGACATTTACGCGTCGTAATAAGATTTTATTCCAATGAATATCACAGGATTAACAAGATTTTTAATGTTATAGGCGTAGGTCATAGACCATAGTTGATGCTGATTTCAGCATTGTGTTGAAATGTAAAAAAAAAAAAAGCTTATAATTAAACTTAAATATTTGGCCCAATTTTTGTATCATTTCATTGCGGCAAATAAACTTCACCGGGGATGTTTCGCCAAGGAAGGACTCTTAACAGGCAAAGTTTCCAAGTCACAGACAGCCGGCGCAGAACAGACAAGTTCCTGAAGACTAAAACCCTCCCACAGAACTTTCTTCACAAAAGGAAGAGATGACGGAATTTTACTGGTGAACGTTTGGTCTTAACCAACGACATTAGCATTTTCTTTCATTTTATGAAGAGGGAAGTCATTATTAATCTGTTTATGAAATTTATATTAGAATACGGAACTTTATTTCTTCGCTCTCAAAGCAAAATAATTAAAACAGCTAAAAATGAACCGAAGTTTCTTTGGCGCAATCGAGTTTTCTGTACAGCCGATACGGCGTGTAATCAAGGCCGCCGAAAATAGATCTATCTTTCGGTGGTCTCGGTATAATGCTGTATGAGCTGCGACCCATGAAACTTTTACCCACGACCCGGTGGTGGCTTATCCTATATCGTTGCCAGAAGCACGATTATGGCTAACTTTAATCTTAAATAAAATAAAAACTGAAGAAGACTACTACGGAGGCTTGAGGGCTGCAGTTTGGTATGTTGATGATTGGATGGTGATGTTCAACATACCAAATTGCAGCCCTCTAGCCTCAGTAGTTTTTAAGATCTGATGGCGGACAGAAAAGGTGCGGACAGAATAAAGTGCGGACGGACAGACAATGCCGGCACAGTAGTCTTCTTTTACAGAAAACTAAAATGAATAAAGCTTTAATTCTAGGAACATTTTGTCATTCATTATTTGTTAAAATGATTATTCGTGTCAGGAATATGGACATTGCGTAATTTAATTTTTCTACCGTAAATTAACCTCGTCGTTACTTAGCGCATCGTGTGAAACCATCCCCCTGAGATGGTATGGCTTTAGATTGAAATTCATCTAGTTGATTTTAGTTTTCTGTACAAGAAAACTGTTGTGCCGGCTTTGACTGTCCGTCCGCACTTTTTTCTGTTCGCCCTCAGATCTTAAAAATTACTGAGGCTAGAGAGCTGTAAATTGGTATGCTGATCATCCACCGTCCTCCTGGACATGAGGCTAGACTGTATCCGGTTGCAAAGCTTTTGCTAAAGGACATAATGAGGTTACCTTGAATTGCAACTAACTCCAGGTCACCCTTGGGCAAGGTGTAGTACCTGTAAGCCTCCCTTGCTAGTGTACAGCCCCACTGCCCTGTGGATAAACTTTTTAGTTAAAGGCTAAGGAAAAGGAAAACTCCCAATTTAAAAACGCTACTGCCTTGTATGGTCAACCTTTTTAGGTAAAGGCTAGGTCTATGGCTCATAACCATAGCATGGAAGAGAACTGGAGACCTCACCATGTATAACCTCCAAGAATAATCATGGCTACGTCACAAAGAAGACTGCAGATGAACGGCGTTAGTGGGAACTCTGTCAGAATGGATGATGTGGTTGTCTCGCCCGGTCAAACTAGTCAAGTGGTGCAGGTGGCATTTGACCGTCATCAAGCTACTGCCCCAAAAAGAAAAGAAAGAAAAGTAATAACAACCCAAAGATAACAGAAAACAAGAAAAATAAGGATAGCTACTTGGAATGTTAGAACATTGTATCAGGCTGGAAAGAAAATGAATGTAGAGAGAGAAATGGAAAGAATGAAGCTACAAATATTAGGGCTTAGTGAGGTTAGATGGCCAGGAGTGGGATGTTCTCCAACTTCAACAGGAGGAACCTTCATTTACTCGGGAAGCCAGAGTGCTGAGAGAGGTGTTGGTGTGATGTTAAACAAATCTATGAAACCATGTTTGATAGGCTATTGGGCAGTAACTGACAGGATTTTGTTGGTGCGTATAAAAGCCACACCATTCAATATATGTATAATATAAGTGTATGCACCTACGTCTGAACATAATGAAGAGGATGTTAATCAATTTTACATAGAGTTAAATCAGGCAAGAGAGCAGTGCAAAGAGCATGAAGTAATTATGGTTATTGGTGACCTCAATGCGAAGCTGGGACAAGGAAGAACAGCAGATACTGTATGGCTTTTTGGATTAGGTAGAAGAAATGAGAGAGGAAACAGATTTGTAGACTGGTGCTTAGAGAGAGAACAGATTACATCAAACGCCTGGTTTAAGCACCACCCAAGACATCTCTGGACACGGAAAAGCCCTGGTGACAGAGTTAGGAACCAAATAGACTTTCTAACCAATAAAAGATCTAGGAACTCTGTTAACCAAGTGGAAACCTACCCAGGAGCCGACTGTAATAGTGACCATGTACCAGTTGTAGCAACAGTGATGGTGAAGTTGAAAAATCAGAGGAAGAGTACACCTAAATCAAAGAGGCAACTGAAATGATTGAAAACAGAGGAAATGAAGAACCAATATAATATAATTGTAAGAAATAGATATGACCAGCTTAATGAGGAAGGCCCAGTGCTCCAACATCCTCAGCAAAAGTGGCAAAATATAGAAAATGCAATAAGAGAAGGTAATGAAATAATACCAACAACAGAAAGGAGAGCTCGGAGAGAATGGATGACAGAAGATATCTTGATAATGATGGACGAAAGAAGGCAACAAAAGGGTAAAAATGAAGATAGATATAGAGCTCTGGATAGAACTATTAAGAGGGAATGCACAAAGGCAAAGGAGAAATGGATGGATGAGATTTGTGAGGAGGTAGAAGATAAAAGGGATGAACGGAGAAAGTATGATAAGGTGAAAGAAATTACTTTGAAAAAGAAGAGAAGTATCAGCACTGGTATCAAAAAAGCGGATGGAACCATAGTAATGGAGTCAAAAGAAATATTGGAAAGATGGACGGAATATATTGGAGAATTGTTTGATGATGACAGAATAGAAGATCTAGACTTCAATGACAAAGGAGAGGGACCAAGTACAATCAGATCAGAGATAGAGGCATCTTTAAAACAAATGAAAAGCGATAAAGCAACAGGTGATGATGGAATAGCAGCAGAGATGTTGGTAGCTCTGGGAGAATACATCATTGATATATTAATGGAAATAGTGGAAGGAATATATGAAGATGGAGAGCCTGCAACACAGATGTATAAATCAACATTTATCACAATGCCAAAAATACCAGGAACACTTGAGTGCAATAAACACCGGACTATCAGTATCACGAGTCAGATCACAAAAATAATATTAAGGATTGTTTTGAACAGAATAAGAAATAAGATATTCCCAGAGATTGGCAATGAACAGTGTGGTTATATGAGAGATAAAGGGACAAGAAATGCAATTTTTATTTTGAGAATGTTGATGGAAAAAGCAATAGAAGTGAAAAAGGATCTATATGTTTGTTTTGTTGACTATGAAAAGGCTTTTGATCGGGTTAGACATGTAGACCTTATAAGGATATTGGAACAGATAAATATCGATGGGAAAGATCTAAGATTGATAAAGAATTTATACTGGAATCAAGAGGCATCAGTGAAAGTAGAAAATGATGAACCAGAGGCTCGGCACATCAAGAGAGGTGTAAGACAGGGTTGTGTGTTATCACCTGATCTTTTCAATTTATTTAGTGAAATGATAATGAGAGATCTCAGGGATATGAAAGGAATTAAGGTTAGAGGAGTCAACATTAATAATATCAGATATGCTGATGATACAGCACTTGTTGCAGACTCTCATGATAAACTTCAAGCTTTAATCAGTACTTTACACCAGTTAAGCAGAGAAAGATGTCTGTCAATAAATATTAAGGAAACAGAAGTTATGGTTATCACCAAAGATGAAATCCCCCCAAGAACAGATATAAGAATTAATGCTGAAACAGTTAAACAAACCGACAGTTTTAATTATTTAGGATGCACTGTCACAAGTGATGGAAACTGAGAAAAAGAGATCAGGAGGAGAATATCCATGGCAAAAGATGCATTTGGTAAGATCAAGAAATTAGTCACCAACTCGAAAATATCTATGAATCTAAGGAGGAGGTTTGTGAAATGTTTTGTTTGGTCTGTATTGTTGTATGGCTGTGAAACTTGGACCTTGAGGAAGGCAGACGAGGAGAGGTTACAGGCTGCAGAAATGTGGTTTTGGAGAAAGATGCTGAAAATATCATGGACAGAAAGGAAAACTAATGAAGAGGTATTAGAGAGAGTAGGCGTTAAGAGAGAACTTTGGCTTCAGTGAGAGGTAGACAAATGCGTTTTGTGGGTCACATAGTGAGAAGACGAGAACTAGAACATCTCTCTCTTACTGGTAAAATCAATGGAAGGAGGCTGAGAGGAAGACCTAGACAAAAATATATGGATGGATTGGTGAGAATGACTGGAGGAAGAATGTCTGCAGCTCAGCTGCTGCAGAGAGCCGGAAATAGAGAGGAGTGGCGAGCCATGATCGCCGACGTCCTTGGGGATATGACAACTGGATGATGATGTTGATCATCATCATCAACCCTCCAATCATCAAACATACCAAATTGCAGGCCTATAGCCTCAGTAGGTTTTTTTTTTTATTTATTTAAGGTTAAAGAAAGTTCGGCGCATTTTTTACTTGTTTTTGGAAGGCAATGAAATCTGTGGTTTCACTGTGATCGGTTGTACATAGTGCTATGGTCATAGATGCACACTAAACAGATAGGTTTGCACAATACCATATATGTTTACAAGAGGATCAACTTTGACTAATAGCTCTTTCATTATCTTAAGACTTTTTTAATGAAAGTATTTTCAAAACAACACTTTCTTAAGTAAATCTGACATACAATTTCTAGAAAGTACGCAAGGGCTCCCCCTCTCTCTCTCTCTCTCTCTCTCTCTCTCTCTCTCTCTCTCTCTCTCTCTCTCTCTTAATCTCTCTGATTTAATTTCTCATTACATTCTTTAATCTTTGACACTGACCATATATGTATATATATATATATATATATATATATATATATATATATATATATATATATATATATATATATATATATATATATATAATGACAGAGCAACTGTGATTAAGTCAAGATCTTCATGGGCCATATTAAGAGCATTGAACGACACATAATAATATTATAACCTGTCATGCACTGCTGATATCAGCAAAACCATGACGAGTAACTTTCAGAAATATATCTATTCAGTAGTTCTTTATATGATTTGGCTTTTACCTGCGCTGTGGAGTCAGCAGTTCTTTATATGATTTGGTTTTTATCTGCGCCGTGGAGTCAGTAGTTCTTTGTATGATTTGGCTTTTATCCGCGCTGTGGAGTCAGTAGTTCTTTGTATGATTTGGCTTTTATCCGCGCTGTGGAGTCAGTAGTTCTTTGTATGATTTGGCTTTTATCCGCGCTGTGGAGTCAGTAGTTCTTTATATGATTTGACTTTTATCCGCGCTGTGGAGTCAGTAGTTCTTTGTATGATTTGGCTTTTATCTGCGCTGTGGAGCCAGTAGTTCTTTGTATGATTTGGCTTTTATCTGCGCTGTGGAGTCAGTAATTCTTTATATGATTTGGCTTTTATCTGCGCTGTGGAGTAGGTTTCTATGCCTCTTCAATCCCTTTGCACGTGAATTTGGGCCACGTGGGAGAGGAATCACCGCATAATACAAGAGCTAACTTCTTATTTAGTTCTTTAATTTTAGATTAAATTCTAAGTCATTTTGATTAAATGCTAAGTCATTCACAATAAATGCTAAGTCATTTACATTAAATTGCTAAGTCACTTTGATTAAATTTTAAGTCATTTAGATTAAATGCTAAGTGTCATTTAGATTAAATTCTAAATCATTTTGATTACATGCTAAGTCGTTTAGATTAAATGCTAAGTTATTTAGATTAATTTCTAAGTCATTTAGATTAACTGCTAAGTCATTTAGATTAAATTTTAAATAATTTCGATTAAATTTTAAATAATTTCGATTAAATGCTAAGTCGTTTAGATTAAATTCTAAGTCATTAAGATTAAATTCTAAGTCATTTAGATCAAATTTCAAGACATTTAGATTAAATGCTAAATTATTTAGATTAAATTCTAAGTCATTTAGATTAAGTGCTAAGTCATTTAGATTAAATACTAAGTCATTTAGGTTAAATTCTAAGTAGTTTAGATTAAATGCTAAGTTATTTAGATTAAATTCTAGGTCATTTAGATTAAATGCTAGAGCCTCGGTGGCTCAGTCGGTAGAGCAGCAGCCTAGGACTTCGTAGAGGTCCGTGGCGCGGGTTCATATCCGCAGCCGACTGGTCAGTGAAGGCGGACACTTTGCTATCCGTGTAGACACCCGGGGATTACGTATGTAATCAACAGATAGGTTTGCTGAAAAGCAAATGGGTGTTACAGACTAATACACACATAAACAAAGCCACTCCAACATCTTCTAAAAACATAATAGACACCTCACACGTCTCGAACTGTCGACCTACCCGCCCAGTTCTCCTCGCTGCTTGGGAGAAAGGGAGCTGGGGATTGGCACGATGCACGTACACATCGTTACCGGGGTGTAAGCGATGTCAGGCAGGGCAGCCGATTGAGGCTACGGCCTACCCCAACGCTAAATCAAAGTCCTTCGTAAAGAAGGCATCGTGCTTACCCCATACAGAAAATGGGAAAAAAAGCACGTTAAAACGAAGAAGAAGAAGATTTAGATTAAATGCTAAGTTATTTAGATAAAATTCTAAGTCATTCAGATGAAATGCTAAGTCATTTAGGTTAAATTCGAAGTCATTTAAATTAAATTCTAAGTTATTTAGATTAAATTCTAAGTCAATTCCTTTGACTTCCATCAGTTTTACAGGCATATCACTCCCCCAGATTAATACAGCATAAACGTTCAGTTAGGCACGGACAACAGAGCTCAACTATTTTTAACTACATAAACAACCACCATCACAGAATAAACTGGAATATGTATCGTATAATTTACAGCAGCAATTGTCGGTCCAAAAGCCAGATGGTGGAATAAGCCTTGATTAAACAGAGGAATACTATGAACCTTTCAAGAGGTGCCTGGGATTCAGATATTATAGATAAAATGTTCCTCCAACCAGCGATTAAGAAGATTAAAGAGAAATTGTCAACTGGAGTGACGTAACGGCTGACCTATGGACCTTCTAGTTTAAACACCGCTTTTCTGTAACTTGTTCTCATTCATTACTTTGCTTGAGGAGAGAGACAGTCTGGTCTCTAAAATATAGCTTTTTATTTTCTACATTATGTCGTTTTTGTGGACTCATTATATTTGATGGAATTCTGTTTTGACAGAAAATATTTCACAGTCATACTATATATATATATATATATATATATATATATATATATATATATATATATATATATATATATATATATATATATATATATATATATATACACATACGTATGAATATATACAATATATATATATACATATATATATAATGCTTTTCGTACTGTGTCAATATGAACTTATATATTTATTTTTCTCTACACAAAATGTAGGATTATCATGACAGAACGTTTGTATCTCCATTTTATATAAAAAAACTGAGAAGCGAGATTCACATCAACGGAAAACCTTCCTATTCATTTAGAAATCTGTTATACAGATTTGTCACTTTAGTTGGCGCAATGCCTTGTTATTTCTTTCCTCTCCAGTCTTATTTTGGCGATTTTAATCTCAGTACCTAGAAAGGAAAAATGACAGCGTATTATTTTCTTCTGATGACAACAAAACGAGAATTGTTCATTCAGTTTCAAAGTATATCTGAGGAGGAGCTTATGCTACGCTAGAGTTCATCTCCTGTTTTGTTTTTGTTTTTTTTGTTGAGAATCTATGTTGTGTTACATTCAACGTTACATTCAACATTCGCTTGATACATTTAATATACGGTAGCAACGCGCACCGTGCCTGTTAAAACGCTCCTACGGTCGCCTTCATGTTCCAAATGATTCCTGTCAGGTTTATGGACGTTCTCGCTGTCTAAGTCAATGTACGTTTTCATACTGTTCGTATGACATTTATAGTTTCTGTGAGATACAGTATATAATCTAAATATTGGTAATAAAAAATAAATAGTTTCTCGATATTTATCATGAATTCTTTTCGTCATCTCTTGTTTTTCCCCTTCTCTGTCTGTATGTCTGTCTGTCTCTCTATCATATAGGTATATGTATACGTATGTATGTATGTATTTATGTGTGTATATTATATATATATATATATATATATATATATATATATATATATATATATATATATATATATATATATATTAACTTTATCACATACACAATTGTTCTGTGCGTTAGCAGAATTACTAAAAGGACCTCATTCAAACTGGATGGTATCTAATGGAGTATTTATGCAGAAAAAGTTACAAGCTTTCTTGGACAAACAGTCCACATTATCAAGTATCCGTGCAATACTTGATAATGTAGACTATTTGTCCAAGAAAGTTTGAATGAGGTCCTTTTAGTAATATATATATATATATATATATATATATATATATATATATATATATATATATATATATATATATATATATATAACATACATATAAATATCTCAATGATTTGGGACATTTTGGTGAGAGGAAATTCCCCTTAAATTAGGAAATGAGGTTTGCAGATGAATGCCCTCCCCAATTATTGGTAAAAAATAAAACGGAGAAGAAAAATAACTCTGTCTTCGGCTTTGGCATATGCCTGGATGTGGTTATGAAGAGAAAAAATAAGATTGCTTATTTGTTAAGGGAGAGGTAGGAAAATGGTTTAGTATTTAATGAGGTGAAGGTGAAAGGTTAGGTGAAATATGTAGCAGTAGGGAAGAGATAGTACTTCTCGCCGAAGTAAGGTTTTTAGGGCGGATGAAATAGAACGGTCTTATTCCTAGAACTGCGTAGGAAAGATTAAGTGTAGGAAGAGGAAGAGTTGTTGTGTTGAATATACATGGGAACCTATGAGAATATTTTTTGACGAGCTCAAACCTTCGCCTGGCAATGTTTTGTGGCATAAGAGAGGGTGAGTCTGTTGTATGATTTAAACGTGAAGGTAAGCCTATTGACTTTGATTATGTGTTAGTACAGGATATGTTGATTCATTGGTGAGAAGATGAGTGACGCTCCGGAGGTATAACTGATTATTAGTCCGTTGAAGCGAAAGCCAAGATAGATAGATGTTTCAGTTGGAGAGAAAGGGTTAAAAACGTGGTTGATAAATATAACTGACACCAGTGAGTTTGATGTAAAGTGAGATCATACGCAGACAGTACAGACAGAAAATGGTAGATGGTTCAAGACAGGCAAGGAAAAGGAGTAACTGATGAACTTGACAAATTCTCGGGAGGAATCAAAGAGTCAGGAAGAAGGGCTCTTCGGTATGGGAGAGCAGAAAGATGGAATAAACCAGTAAGTAACTGAATGGGTCAGAATATGTCTAGGAGAGGGGAAGAGATGGTTAAAATACATTTGAATGATACAGGAGGAGACCAAGAAGAAAATAGAGAGAAAAAATGTAAATGATACAAAAGGGAAGGGATTCAGCAAAAACCTCAGGAAGATTAAGAACCTGTTTTTGCAAGGAGGGAAATACAGAGAATAAGATTCATGAGGAAATGGATTCAAGATAAAAGATGCAAATGAAGATATACTGCCTGGAATGAATTCAGTAAGTGGTTGATGATCTGAGCATTTGAAAGATTTATTGAGTATGGACGGGTTTCTGGCTCGCAGTTTTGGGGACAAGCGTATTACAGGCGGTATCTACGTACACCTTTTTTTGTAAGGTGGTATAAATTTTTCGAAATTTACCTTAGTACATTAAGTTAAAGTTAAGGTCCTCCTGGGCCTCTGTAGGTTCATAGGGCAGGTGCTGATCTCCTGTTTCTTAGGCCGACAGCCAGTGCAAGACAGGCCCCAATGCCTATGAGATGTGGCCAGTGTGTCACTAGGCCCACTGTTTAACTCCCCAGCCCGAGGGCTGGTACCTATTCTCCTACTGAACCTCTTTGTGTTTTTCGGACCGTTAGGTTGACCGGCTACCGGATTTATGCAGTGGCGCAGTTCCGAGCCATCAGTGAGCGGCGGGATTTGAACCTCGGCCCTCTCGACTGGTAGCCAAGAATCTTACCACTGTGCCACCAGTATTTTTAACCTTGTATCAAAATTTTATAAGACTGAATTGTAAAAATAATCACTTTATCTTACTGCATAACATTGGCTTTTACATTTACAAAGGGATAACTATAAGTTATTCATTCCATGCAAAATAAAAAAAAATAAATTCTACGAAGTAATGTAGTTAATTTTTAGTTTCATGAATTATGTTGTGAGTTAGCAATAACATTAACAGCTTTCTTGCTATGAAGTCGAAGATAAGAGATCAATTACCTCCATATATATATAAATTAATATTCATCTATACTAAAAGTGCCTCTAGTATTTCTAATTTTCAGATAACGCACGTAACCAAAATGTATAGAACACCAATCACCAATTCCTTTGTAATCATTTTACAAACCCATTTCTCTCTCCAAGGATAAAAATAATTCGGTTATGAGTCAGTCTATTCCATCTGCTTGTTGAGTCACTCCATACACAGCGGTAACAGCGTTTGGAGAAAAAAAAAAAGCTTTTACTCTGCTTGAGTCTAGGAAAAATTTAAACATGATATATACAGGAAACGCTTTTTCAGTTTTGAGGCTCGACCTCTCGATTTTTTTCTTTTTTTTTGTAACTGTGTGTTAACTGGTTTACCAGTTATAATCCAATTAGTCTTTTTAACTTTCAGAGCTGCCCCTGAGCTAAACTGTCATTTGTGTGTTTTCTGAGAAGTTGCTATACTCTTTTAAAAGCTTGTTATGCTATACGTGTGTGTGTGTATGTATGTATATGTATATCAATATATATATATATATATATATATATATATATATATATATACAGTATATACATATATGTGTGTTTGTGTGTATATATAAATATGGGTGCGTGAATGTATCAGTGAGGTAGCTGGTTTCATGCTCCTTCTTCTACAGTGGCTGCGACGCACCCTAGTTGACTAACACTCACGTGCATAGTTCACTGCTTAGGTCAAAAGAGGAAATTTTATTTTTCATAAAAAGAGCGTACGTCCTTTTTAGTTCCCTGCTCTGTGTGATTTACACAATTCCACAGGAAAAGTAAAACTAGCACTTTGGTTACAAAGAGGCCATAAGTAATTTGATTTAATGAAAATGCCCATCTTAGCTTAGGCCATTCAACTAGGCTATCTTGCAGTCAAAGGTTATGATGTGTTTTTATCTCTTGGTTTGTTGACTTGAAAATGAAGAATGTATTTATCGGACGATGAAGCATACGAGACCTGCACCATTTGCCTACAAACAACCATGAGGCTGCGTATCTTATATTTCCTTTATTTTCAAGGACTTCAGGCAGATGCTAGAATAACACGAATACAATTAGACTTACGGAAGCAATCATGCTTTAACAGATACGTGGCCGCAGTATTTAAGTGCCCTTGTCAGTTACTATGGCTTCATAGTTAAAAGAGACTTCCCGTTTTTCATCGATGGTATTATTTTTTCAAGTTTACATTATAAAGAGGTTTAGTCTTTCAAAAGCTTTAACTTTGTGTCTTTAATATGACTGAGTCTGCAACGGACAGCTCTCTTGCAAAGTCTTCTGGATCTGTATAGAATAGACTACAATCAAAGAATGAGTAACCATCTAGCACTATTATTAATTTCTACTCATTTTTAATCGATGACAAAAGTTACCCCATCCGCAAAGCTTGCAAACCAGAAATTATTTGGCAGAGGGTCCATCTTTATCTGTGTAAATTATTAAACAGAGAAGTACCGAACAGTAAACATCTGCCAATTATGTACGGTATCTTGCAGAGAGCAAAGTCTCATATAACAGGTCTTGCAGAACAGATTTAATAAATGCAAGAAAAATGGAGCTATAGACATATATATCACAGGAAAAGATCATCCCATCCCCAAAGGGAATACATAACAGATGCTATGGTGGACATACAGTAAAGTACTGTCACTGCAGATTTGGAGAGGTCCAGTGAATTTAAATTCAACCACAGATACAGAGACCCGACTGTCTTTCTTTTTAAATGAGAAAAAGAATAAAAAGAACAACCGACTTATTGTATTCATTAAAACTAAATAAGCATATCATAGCAACAAATGAATCAGCCAAAGGTGGCAAAAATAAAGCTTCGAATATTCTGTGCTTACCTAAGACTTGTAGCTGTTTCAGAGACTGGGTGCAAATAATTCCATTTTGGTTTCGATGAATTAATTATGAAAATTTAATACGTCCCCCACTGACATGACAACAAAAAACACCACAGATTCACCTCCGATCTGACAAAAAGATCTATAATAAAATACCTTTCACAAAACGAAAAGAAATATAATGGAATTCCCCTTGACAATGCCATGTAAAAAAGGGCAAGGATGACAAGACTTTCTCTAAAAAATGCAAACTTGCTGTTGAAAAATTTATGCAGGAAAAAGAAAAAAAGAGTTGGAAATGAGAGGAAAAAGCTTTGGAGCTGTTCACATTGGAGCATTCTGGCGACTTGACTCCTAATGTCAGAGGTGAATTCATCCTCGAATCCATCAATTTACTGTTCTAAATTGAACAATGATTAATTTTTATATATATATATATATATACACATATATATATATGACTATTTATCACATCACCGTGATTCATATACAATCAGAAAGCTACAAACGTCCTTTAATATCCAATTCACTCTACCTCGGAAATAATATATTTTCATATATGTTACCGAAGGGAATTTTTAAGTTGATAATAAGTCCACCGTCCCGTGGATCGAACCAGCGACGGACGAGGAATCAGGACTACAGTGACGCACTAACGAAATCGGCCACAAAGAGGTATAAGTGAATAACATCTCCCGTCAACTCACCCGTCGAACTCAGGTGTTTTGCGTTTGGAGACGATATCCACCCACCTCTGCCATGTTGACCGTGTAGTGCGTTTGTCGCACGTAGCCATATTATGACTATTTATCACATCACCGTGATTCATATACAATCAGAAATACAAACGTCCTTTAATATCCAATTCACTCTACCTCGAAATAATATATTTTCATATATATATATATTCATATATATATATATATATATATATATATATATATATATATATATATATATATATATATATATATATATATATATCTTCTTCTTCGTTTTAACGTGCTTTTTTCCCATTTTCTATATGGGGTAAGCACGATGCCTTCTTTACGAAGGACTTTGATTTGGCGTTGGGGTAGGCCGTAGCCTCGATCGGCTGCCCTGCCTGACATCGCTTAGACCCCGGTAACGATGTGTACGTGCATCGTGCCAATCCCCAGCTCCCTTTCTCCCAAGCAGTGAGGAGAACTGGGCGGGTAGGTCGACAGTTCGAGACATGTGAGGTGTCTGTTATGTTTTTAGAAGATGTTGGAGTGGCTTTGTTTATGTGTGTATTAGTCTGTAACACCCATTTGCTTTTCAGCAAACCTATCCGTTGATTACATACGTAATCCCGGGGTGTCTACACGGATAGCAAAGTGTCCGCCTTCACTGACCAGTCGGCTGCAGATTTGAACCCGCGCCACGGACCTCTAATCCTAGGCCGCTGCTCTACCGACTGAGCCACCGAGGCTCTCTACATTATATATATATATATATATATATATATATATATATATATATATATATATATATATATATATATATATATATATATATACTTATATATATATATATATATATATATATATATATATATATATATATATATATATATATATATGCAAGTAAATATGTCTGATGTATGTGTGTATGTATAAATACACACATAAATATACATATATATATATACGTATATATATAATTTATGTGTGTGTATTTATACATACATACATACATATATATACATATGTACATATACGTATAAACTCACAACCTCCACCATATATTTCATTCACTTAAGGCGGATAAATAACGTTTTCAATTTTGGTACCATCACATGGAGATGGGTATTCATTTTGGCTGCAGTCCATAATCTCGTCTCGCCAGTCATATATATATGCATATATATATATATATATCTATAAGCGTAAATGAAATCATATCCGTCTTCGTGGATACAAAGGCTAAGTGTTGGAACCGCGCTTGTGGTCGTCCGCTGGGGAATGGAGAGGAAAATGGAAACTTTTGAACTTTACTTCCTATTATATTCATACACATTGGATTTGTGAACGTATTCTAAAATTAAAAAATAGTTGAAGTTAAAATTCGTGGCCGACGCTGTCATTACGGAAATCTTTTCAAATTATTTTTTTTTTTAGTGTTCGAATAATGCCAAAAATATTCAATGCCCTGATTTAAGAGAAAATATACTTTAGTTTTTAACTACTCCGTTTCCAGCTGGCAGACAGTGGTGCCAGTGTGATAGTTATCATAAATAACGTTAACAAAATAATAATGATTATTACGAACAACGATGACAAAGCATGTAATTTAAACCGTTCATAATCTTAATTTCGAAAAACTGGAATAAAACAAATGGGTTTTTTTTTTTTTTTTTGCTTCCACCTCGCAGTATTTTTCAAAGGGCTTTTTCGATACATTTCTCTTCGAAAAGGAAAAAAATACGGAGAAACAAGGAACATCTACGATGTTTTATATTTGCAATATTTTTTCGGCATGTCTGACCTTGCAAATAGTACAGCAAATTTCGACCTTACATACTTCAACTCTCTCTCTCTCTCTCTCTCTCTCTCTCTCTCTCTCTCTCTCTCTCTCTCTCTCTCTCTCTCTCTCTCTCTTTGCCACGCGCACACACATTATACATCTAGTTTCTGCGTCTGCTTGCTATTACAAGAATGATTTTGTAGTTCTATAAAAGTATGAAGGCTGCCCTTACATAAAAGTTAAAATCTTAAAATATATATATATATATATATATATATATATATATATATATATATATATATATATATAAAATATATAATATGTATATATACATACACACACACACACACATATATATATATATATATATATATATATATATATATATATATATATATATATATATATATATATATATATAATATATATATATATACATATATATATATATATATATATATATATATATATATATATATATATATATATATATATATATATATATATATATATATATATATATATATATATATATATATATATATATATATATATATATATATGTATATATATCTAAGTATCATCAGGATGATGTATCATCAGGATGATGACTTATTGACGACGTCAGTGATAGTGTAAAAATACTGTATATTAGCGATGCATATCAGAACACTGGCGGGGCGTAATGGCAGAAATAATTCATGTTCTGTTGATTATCATCTTGATAAGAAAATGAAAACATAAATACTTTGAAAACATGAAGGAATATGTCATATTGCGCCCATGAATGCTATAAAGACGAGCAAGCTTCCTAATAAACATGTAAAAAATGTGCTGAGGTTTCTTCGGCGCAATTGAGTTTTCTGTACAGCTACTACAGTGTATAACCAAGGCCACCGAAAATATCTCTATATTTCTGTATAATGCTGCATGAGCCGCGGCCCATCAAACTTTAACCACTCCCCGGTGGTGGCCTATCCTATATCGTTGCTGCCAAAAGTACGATTATGGCCAACTTGAACCTTAAATAAAATAAAAATTCCTGAGGCTAGAGGGCTGCAATTTGGTATGTTTGACGATTGGAGGGTGGATGATCAACATACCAATTTGCAGCCCTTTTGCCACGGTTGTTTTAAATCTGAGGGCGGACAGAAACAAGTGCAGACGAACAGACAAAGCCGGAACAACAGTTTTCTTTTACAGAAAAATAAAAATTAAAGAAGCCTATAGAGATGAAATGGATGTGAACTTAGCTAACAGTAGTGATGAAGGACTAAATGAAGGAGTTATGTGGTACTTTGATGTAACTTAGTAAAAAAAAAAAATAGGAAAAAAATGAGAGTTGAAGAAGGTTATGCAGGAAAGAGTGTGGAAATTTTTACAAATAATATAATCAACATGTTTCTAAAGATGGCTAAAATATTCTGGAAGGAAATGAATGTTAGCATGAGAGCTAATGAGCAAATGGATTCTGGAATAAAAAATGCAAATGAAGACTTGCTCTCCTAACATGCCAATGAAGCGAAGACTCCGAGGTGGTTCTGAACGAAGGTGGCAGAAGAAAGACGCAATTGTATAAGAATAATACAATCTGAGGAATGCATCCGTGAGGCCGACGAACACAATACCGATAATGTATCAGCACTTTGCTTTTATCGCTATTTCTTGGCTTCTTTTTGTGTTTTACCGTAGGATGGGAGTTATCTGAGGCGAGGAACAGTAGCTTTTATCGCTATTTCTTGGCTTCTTTTTGTGTTTTACCGTAGGATGGGAGTTATCTGAGGCGAGGAACAGTATGCGCGGTTTTTACCAGTGATAAAATACTGGTGTATGCTATTTCTCAAGCCTAGAGCTAAAGAGATCCAAAACGACCCTTGGACCGACTGCTAAACGGATCCGATGTCACTCGGGAATCGCAAAATGCGGAACTTGGGTGGTTTGTCTTTTTATCAGTATTAGCGTAAATCACCTTCCATTCAGCTAGCCCCTAGGGCCTAGAGGATTCCGGAGGGAGCATTGGGGTAGCCCCTTCTACTGCTTCCCAGGGTTATCTCAGAGGCCATTGTTTTACAGAGCACAACGAGTCTCTTCTTGGGTTTGGCTGTGGAACAGCGTCCTAGGGATGACTGAGGCGTCCCCTTTGAAGCCTCCGGCTGGAACCAGGGGTTCAGGGTTTGGAAAAACAGTTGACTTACACCATTGGAATCTGAATGGGTTAGAAATGGTATGGAAGGAATGACATGCGATGTGATATTTACATAACACAGTAATTGGTTAAGCAAATATTACTTCCCCAAAACGATTATAAACCAAATGACATTACAAAAGGCTAAGAGTTCTTGTGGAAGATTAGATAATAAAGATCCCCACCCACCTTACCCACTCCACTCATTTCAAAAAAAGAAAAGAAACCTCGAAATAATACAAATATTTATAAATAAACCCTAAACCTCTTTGCGTTCCCTTTGATATATAATATATCTATTTTTCTGCTGGATGGTAAAAAGATAATCCTCTAAATTTAGTGGCTTTTTAATACGGGGAAAAAACTGCACATGGACGTGGCATATAAAATATGAAGGCGAAGAAAAATTAATAAAACCAAACATGCAATCGTGTTGACAAATAAGGGTTGGTATGTAAAGCAATTTACCATATACGTAGCCATATAATGTTCATTATTATTTTTTTGTTTTTGGGGTGAACCTTGAAAATGAGGAAATAAAATTTGCACTCCCAAGATTATCATTATTTTACACAATACTTATAGTATAATTCAATTATACACTTCCGAATGGGAGTACACAGAAATCATCTCTCTCTCTCTCTCTCTCTCTCTCTCTCTCTCTCTCTCTCTCTCTCTCTCTCTCTCTCTCTCTCTCTCTCTCATGTCTGCCTATAAATTAATACCATGGTGGTAATTTTTTTTTAAACATTATGTCCCTAAAGTAATACCCAAACATATGTCGTGTAGGTTAATCATGAAAACTAAGTTCTTACTGAACCTATTGGGTTAGTAATTATAAAAAAAAATGTTACAAAAGCAATCACAGGCAGAGAATACGCCCAATTTCACACAAAGTGGGCAAGCTAGGCTAAATGATAAGTAAACACCTGCATTTTTTAGAAAACAATTATTTCAAATTCCAAGATTATTCGGTATAGCGTACGGAAGATATATGCATATATATCTTCATAATACCATAGCGTATATATTTACCTTGCTATCCCACAGCTTATAAGGTAATTCTACAAACCCTACGATTCATTAGTCTTCGCCGCTTCAGTATTTAATCCGAATGTTTTGCGGGTACAAACTGTGTTTGTTTATACATTCGCAAATGGTTCTGTATTTATACATGCGCTTATGAATCCTAAAGAACATGGATGCAAAATGGTATTCAAAATAGCTTCCATAACACATGTCAGCTAAGGGGTGCATCTGCTGCGTAAACATTCGTAAAACAAGCCCGGTTCAGCCCCCAGCCCTTCCTCGTCCAAAGAGTACAAAGCTGACAAACAAAGCGAACTCGAGCAAGCAAAAATTTTAAAGACAGCAAAAAACAATAGATACACACACACACACACAACAGATACACACACACACACACACACATACATATATATATATATATATATATATATATATATATATATATATATATATATATATATAATACACATACATATATATATATATATATACATATATATATATATATAATATATATATATATATATATATATATATATATACACACGCACACAACACACACACACACACACACATATATATATATATATATATATATATATATATAATCATATATATACTACAAATATATATATATAACATCAAATTCACACTACAAACACGGGAATATCTCCGATGGAGAATTATCACCGAAGGAATATTATATGTGATAAATGGATTATATTAGCGTGATAAATGGATTGGTATTAATCGTGAAGCTAAAAAATTTGATATTAACGCGACATTTGTAGCTTCATGATTTATCACCGAAAATTATATGTGTTAAAAAATTTTTCGTGAATTTGATATATATACATTTATAGCTATATTATATTTATATATATATAAAAATATATATATATATATATATATATATATATATATATATATATATATATATATATATATATATATATATATATATATATATATGAAATTTTTATCACAATGATTTATACACATTCATGAAGCTACAAATGTCGCATAATATCCAATTCACGCTACTTCGGGAATATCCCCGATGGGGAATTATCACAGAAGGGGAATTTTTAAAGTGATAAATGGATCGGTACCGCTGAGTCTCGATCCCTCGACACGGTACCTTCCAGCGACTCCATTCGACGGTCAAACCATTGAGCCACCAAGAGAGTATACGTTAAGTGCCGAATCTGCCATAACCTAAATATTTACCCGTCGAGAACGGGAAAATCGTACTTGGCTTCGGCATTAACCCACCTCCACCATGATAGCTCATTGGTACGTTTGGAACACGCAGCTCTTATTATGAAATTTTTATCACACCGTGATTTATATACATTCATGAAACTACAAATGATAATTCCCCATCGGAGATATTCCCGAAGTAGCGTGAATTGGATATTAAGCGACATTTGTAGCTTCGTGAATGTATATGAATCACGGTGTGATAAAAATTTCATGATAAGAGCTGCGTGTTCCAAATGTGCCATTGAGCTATCATGGTGGAGGTGGGTTAATGCTGAAGCCAAGTACGATTTCCCCGTTCTCGACGGGTAAATAAGTGCGGCAGATTCGGCATTAACTTATACCTCTCTTGGTGCCTCAATGGTTTGACCGTCGAATGGAGTCGCTGGAAGGTACCGTGTCGAGGGATCGAGACTCAGCGGTACCGATCCATTTACCACTTAAAAAATTCCCTTTGTGATAATTCCCCATCGGGGATATTCCCGAAGTAGCGTGAATTGATATTATGCGACATTTGTAGCTTCATGAATGTATACAATTTATATATATATATACAATTTATATATATATATATATATATATATATATATATATATATATATATATATATATATATATATATATATATAATGTAGTACGTCTAAGTGTGTTTATGTGTAAGCGTGGGTGGATGTGCGCTCGTATAGAAGATTCTTTTCCAGCTCATCATTCCTGCCGTTGTAAAAGTGCACTCTTCTATCCCCAGTCACACACAATTATAAAACTGTCATGTTCAAAAACACATATGCTGGCTATCTTTACATCCAGCTTCATCAGAATCCATTAGGCTTTATGCTTTTTTGCATAACTTGTGACAGTGAGCTGGAGATTTACATACTGGAAACCTTTCCCCAAGAGAAACTATAAATTTTTCTCTTGGATATTCACAACCTTGTAATTACGTGAGCGTCCAGTTGGTCAGGGATGACAGATGAAAAGGAAATTGACCGTAAGGGGAAGCTATGCCGGAAAACGAAAAAAAAAAAAAAATATTCGAAGGCGATGACAGCCGCACTTGATGACTTGATGGAGAGAAGCTTGAGATGATTTTCTATCTGAATACTGTGCGGGAAAAGAAAGGAAAATTTGAGAAACGAAGAAGAATTTTTGAATAACCTAAGAGGTGAGATAATTCTTTTCGAGAGGGATGATGCCTTATAATGCATAACATGAAGCTACACGGGCCTTAATCTACATAAAATGTACAACGATCCGAGAAGAACAATGTTTGATAATTGCTTATCTAATATAAAAATAAAAATATGAAATCAGTAAAATACCTGACGTTATTACTGCTTATTATGTTGGAGAGAAGATTTCAAATAGAATTGAACTGAGTATTGAATTTAGGCCAGAGGCACTGGGACCTATGAGGTCATTCAGCGCTGAAACGGAAATTGACGGTAAACGGTTTGAAAGGTGTAACAGGAGGAAAACCTCGCAGTTGCACTATGAATCAATTCTTAGGAGAGGGAGGAAAGTAAGATGGAAGAAAGAGAATATGAAAGAAGGTACAGTATAAGGAAAGAAAAGGTAACAAGTAAGAATAATGGTCTTTGACAAAAATGCTCTAACAGCCACAATGTAGAATTTTCTGTGAGACTTGAAAATCATTTTGGAAGTGACATTCACAGCTAAGGTTAAGAGACAAGTGACTGGAATGTAAAGAGAAATTACGGCACCTACGGCTGTTACACATTAATGCAAACTTTTTCATAGCATTGTGTTTTTGTAAAATTATATAGTAGAAAAGGTATCCCATAATGTCGGGTATAGATGAAGATGGAAAAAGAAATAACTAGCCTGAGATTTCCTTTTCTGATGAATACATATATACTGTACATATATATGTATGTACATATATATATATATATATATATATATATATATATATATATATATATATATATATATGTGTGTGTGTGTGTGTGTGTGTGTGTGTGTGTGAATATATATAAATTTATATATATGTGATATATATATATATATATATATATATATATATATATATATATATATATATATATATTACAGTATATATATTACAGTATATATATAAAGAGGAAAGGAAACGAGGAATCCAGTGAAAGCACAGATCACAAAGTGTTATTGTAAAAAAAAAAAAAGGTTATAGATAAGGGATTGTGTTCCAGGTTTTACAGATGACAGATTATCACTAGGAGTAAGACTACACATTAACTGAGGGCCAGTAATAAGATAATTAGTATTATAATTAGGTAAACAGAGGCTGTATAACCCAGGTTTTCACGTGCAAGTGCGTATGACTGAATACTATTTAACTATAATGGATCACATAAGGAGGTAGGCTATAAATTATGAAGTTTAAGGCCGACGGTGTGAATCTTAAAAAAAAAAATAAGAGAAAGGAAGACGACGTTAATTTAAAAAAAAAAAATCAGAAAAGGAGGATCCTGCAAAAGCTATTGAAAGTACAGATCAGAGTCATAAACACAGAGAAGATAAGACGAACTGGAAACTATAATAAACATATTAAAAGAATCTTGTCCAGAGAGATGGTGTTCAACGATGTTTTAAGGAAGAAGGCGTCTTGCTGACTTTGTACGGATAAAGGAGCTTATACTGGTAGAATAATAAAAGACGTAATGTTATAACGGGTGGTTTGAGATCTGGTGGTGAGTTTTTTTTCATGTAATATTTATCGACCAGATTTCGTGCGTATGTTTATTGGGACACACACACACACACACACACACACACACACACACACACACACATATATATATATATATATATATATATATATATATATATATATATATATATATATATATATACACACACACACAAACACACATGACGTTCCAGATGGCTCACCTTATTTATTTCTTATATAATAGTGATGGTGACAAACATCTGCCTTGTGCTAAGCTATGACCAAACGTTTATCAACTGTTTTTTTAAGCTTGATTTGAGTATATTCAGAATTAACACACACACAGAGAGAGAGAGAGAGAGAGAGAGAGAGAGAGAGATTAGCTAATACCTGACGTGAGGCTATTAATATTAATCAACATTAACCAGTTTCTCCGAACAGAGGTGATTTCGGAAGCTAAAACAACACATCGGCCAATGCCATGTCCATACATTAACCCAGAACCGTTCATGAACCCCTTATGCAGAGCGACTAAATTAACCGATTCGTAGACCTAAGCAGAAGGTTCAACATCAGCGTGTCGAGCACCAATCCCCTCCACACTGGCAAGAAGTCTCGTCCTCCCTTTCCAAGATTTCCTTCATGCCCTGTGTAATTCGTCCTTGCTTACTCCATCCAAACACTTCAGAATGATTCAATCCCATATGGAAAGAATCTGAATGACTCCATATGGCCAAACTGTCAAATCATTCTGGTCCATCCTTTCATCCTTGTTAACTTCTTTAGTATTTCTACGTTTTTCCCCTTTTACCATACCGTTAAATCTTATTCCTTACACATACAGTAGGTCTACTGTGCAAATAGTCCATCTCAACACATGCAAAATTTTTCCGTTCTTTTGCACTAAACTTGTGAACACCACTTCCACAAAAAAAATAAAAATAAGCACTCATGTGAATTAAGTTTAATAAGCTATTTACATGCAAATGAAGTTTCAGCAGACCAGAATGTACAAGCGTTAAAAATGAGAAAAAAGGAGAAATGGGAAAATAAATAATAATTTCATCGGCCCACATACGCAATAACACTTAAAAGTAATATTAGGCATGATAATTAAAGCGATTTTTCTTGACATATGAGACTGAACATTGCCTGGTGATATAATCACTAAGAACTTGATGTAGCAGAAATATAAATCTATAAAAAAAAAGTTGACGTAAAATAAAAATAATTCTGTAAAAAAAAGTTGGTTTAGAAGTAAAATAACTATATTTGTGTTATATACTGCATAATAAACAGTCGTTGATATACGTATTTATCATCGCTTTGATAAAATGATTCATTCTGGAATATTTACAAGGTCGGTAGTAGTTTACCACGGAAATGAACTTCAGGGATTTTTAATTAAATTCTTATCTCAGTCCATTTACTTGTAACTTAATCTCATAAACAACAAAAATATTGCTTTCAGAGGGAAGAGTCGTTGAACTATAAAGGACTGTATTCAGAAAAGAAGTTACCAAGTAATAAAATGAAAATAACTTTCCCGGTACACGCTGAATACTTTCGTCATTGTTACTCTTACTGAACCGGCGGTATTGAAAATATCTACATAAAACACTCTCTTTGAAATATCCTCATTCGAGGACCTAAATTGGCGAGCGTAGATTAAGTAAAAATAAAAGGAAAAGGATAATACAAAATTCAATTTACTTTAATAACGATATTTTGAATGGCCTTTCTAAAGGAAGCTTAATATTTAGACGATTATAATACTGACGTTTCCTGTTTTCTTAGGACAGCATTATGGCGTGATTATTTACAAACTTCAGTATGGCGTCGGTTACATTTATGTGCTTTTATGATTCAAACAGGGGTTCCAAAATACGAATGACACTGGATATTTTACCCTAGTAAGCAAAGACTGTACCGTTGTGTATGTACATGCTAAACATGATATCTTTTTCTAGTATACTTTGCACTGACGGACTTAGTGACCTGTCCAGGTGAGCAAAGCAAGAATTAACAAGGTTGTGATTTTCAAAACTGGAAAAAAAATCTTTGTAAAGGCTCAAATTATCATAGATGGTATATGCACTTTTTTTCTCGTGCGTTTCATGGATGTAGCTTTGAATACGAAGATAAAATAGAATAAGAAAACATAGAAGGGACAAAACAACCCACTAGTAAAAACAGAAACAGAAACATGTGGAGGCAGCGTTTCCTAGATTGGACAACACACTGCACTTACATGGATATCTCAGTAGGCGACGCCAAGCAAAAAGTGGCTTTTATTCTCAATTAGGTGGGCAAAGAAATCTCTTGTAAAGTATTCTGTCATAAGTGTCACCAGAGACAGTAAGGCTGGCCAGTTTACTGTCAGTGGAACTAAATAAGCTCTTGTTTTGTCATGATGAAAGGTACGCAGCGAAACGTTCTCAATTTAAGCTCATCAGGAACATGACTGAACGTTATCGTGATAAACTGAGAATTCTTGATAAAAACAAAACACTGCGAGCTAAAGGTGATGGCACCATGTTTTCAGTACTTAGTTAACCAGATGGAAAAATATGATGAAAGAAAGGTAAATGTAATGGTGATAATGAACAGATTAATGTTGTACCAAAGGATTATGAACACGGCTACATAGAAATCCACTGAACTGCTTTAATCACGACAAAGTATTATTTTGCTCTATGCTTAGTTAAGAATGCTATGGAACACGCTTCACGCTACATGAGCATGAAAAGAAGCCATGTGTAGGAAACTAAAGTATATTTTTGTGTTTATATAGAGTAAGGATCTGCCAACTTCGGTTTCTTTGGAATCGGGAAACCATACCCTGTTATATTTGTCATGGCGTATCAAGTCTTTCAAGAGCTCCATTCTGGAAAGCGACAAATTAGCATTTGTGCAGCAACACCTCGTAGTTGAATATAATGCCTTTTTTTTTATAAAACTAAAAATTATATCCTTATGAATAACATATTTGTTACACTAATAAAACCAATATAAAATATATTATATATTTATTGGCCCTATAACTGACCATTTGACTTTACTTATGAACGAGGGTGGGGCACGTGTCATTCGCATGTTTAGTATCAAGAAATTAATAGCAGCGGTAAAATACAACTCTTAGCATCGAGAAATTATTTAAAACACTTCAACATACCAATATAATAAGCATAATCTCACTTTTTAATTATCTCGTCAGAGGCAAAAGAATACAAGCTTACAGAAGTTTTTTTTTCAGGTAATGATGAAAGATCATCTCATTTACATTTTTCCAAAATAAATTTTAAGCCAAAGGCTAAGTGCTGGGATCTA
>NC_089768.1:18495000-18510000 GCF_040412425.1 Macrobrachium rosenbergii | reverse complement strand
AAACTATTCAAATACAAAAGTAATGATGATAAATCAGTAAAACATGGGAGACTACATACAACTTGATCAGTACATTCTTTTATCAAAAAGCCTAAGACTAACGATCAAAATTTTATGTAAATAATGTGCTTACACAAATCAATTATCAACTGTTAAATGTGTATAGAAATACACATGCGTAAATACAAAAAATACGCATCGTAACACTATATATTTATTTATACATATATATATATATATATATATATATATATATATATATATATATATATATATATATATATATATATATATATGTGTGTGTGTGTGTGTGTGTGTGTGTGTGTGTGTGTGAATGTATACTTCTGTAATCATAAACACCAAACTCCCATTAACAAAAACCCATAAATAGCAGTAAACAATATATAAAATATACTGTATATATATATATATATATATATATATATATATATATATATATATATAATATATATATATACATACATATGTATATTCAGTGTGTATGCTTGTGCGCATATGGTTATGTCTACTTCTGTGAACATAACCACCAAACCCACATTAGCAAAAACCAACAGGTGGCAATAAACAACTTTAAAAGGTACGATACTGTCCATAATCATGTCGGAATGTTTTTCATCAGCAATTTTCTTACAATTTTCCTATCCTGCAGGAACTCCAACGTTTCTCTCTTCATGAGTAAAGGATTGACATACATTAATTGGAACTTATCATCACTAAAAGGGAAATAGATTGACCATGGCCACCGATCCCATGTGCATTAATGTACTAAATTCAATAGCAATTCTTGTTTCCAAGTTAATGGCGGGCTATTAAACTTCCAAAATGTAAATTACAGCCTTGCTAATGAATACATCCACAAATTTTAACAACTTATAAACTAATATCGAATGTACGCTTTTATGATTTTCCTTTCAAATATGTGACCTACAACAGTCTGCATGTCTGTCCTCTAATCAATTAATTATAATCTGAAGTCCATTTACCGTGCTATCTTTGATGTATCATCAAAAACATAAGGGACGTTAATTCGCTTCCAGTAAATACTAAAATAAAATAATTGGCAGAGACATCAGCTCCAAATCAAAGTCCCCAAAATCTTTTGTGAGGCATTCGTAAATCAACCAAGACATGCACATAAGCCATTAGAGCAGCAATGGTAATTATAGAGTAGCAGGCAATTATAGGAAGTCAATTTACTGAAAGCTCACAAAACACGATGTTTTTCTGGTGATGATACTTTCATTACGATTCTGTTCACATAATATTTCACGTTAAATGGTGGAGATTTAACCTCAGACCTCTTAAAATATCTCAATATTCTCGTGACATACAACTACACCAAGAAGCATTTAAAACTGGATCTCATGTGGCATACGCAAAATAGTCTGCAATTAAAAACAAATAATAAATGTGTCGAAGTTTCTTCGGCGCAATCCAGTTTTCTGCACAGCCGCTACAAGTGTATAATCAAGACCAACGAAAATAGATCTATATTTCGGTGGTCTTGGTATAATGCTGTGTGAGTCCATGAAACTTTAACCACGGCCCGGTGGTGGCCTATCCTATATCATTGCCAGAAGCACGAGTATGGCTAACTTAACGTTAAATAACATAAAAACTACTGAGGCTAGAAGGCTTTCAATATGATATGTTTGACTGTTGGAGGGTGGATGATCAACATACAAATTTGCAGCCCTCTAGTCTTAGTAGTTTTTAAGATCTGAGGGCGGACAGAAAAACTGCAGATAGAAAAAGTTCGGACGGACAGACAAAGCCGGCACTGTAGTTTTCTTTTACAGACGACTAAAAAAAACACACACACACTCCAATTCTAAAATCAATTTCAAATTCTACATTATCTCCTGTACGGTACTCGACATGCATTTAATACTGCCCTTGAATTTAATATCAATATCAGTATTCTAACATGTAGCTAAACTCACACTCTCCATCTTGGCTCTGTCCCCACCACAACAACAGGACCTCGGAAAGCACTTTGAAAAGTGGGCTACCATAAAGCGGAGGTCCTAGACGTATCCCCTGGATGCTTACAAAGAGATCTTTTGGTTCTAAACACATCACCAGCTATACGTACTGTAATTTCCTTCTTCGGCAGAAACTACACCTGTGTAGAATGGAATAGAATACAAAATTTAGGCCAAAGGTCAAAAGCTTGACCTACGGGGTCATTCAGAGCTGAAGGGGAAACTGATATTAAGAAGGTTTGAATTTGAAAGGTGTAACAGGATCAAAAAACCTGCAGATGCATTATAAAACAATGGTTAGAGAGGGTGGAAAGTCAGATGGAAGAAAGAGAACAGGAACGGAGGTACAGTAAAGGGAATGAAAGGGTTGAAGCTATGGGCCGAAGGGACGCTGCAAAGATCGTTGAGTAATGCCTACAGTGCACCACGTGAGGTGCACTGACCTCCCCTACGGTGCTACCCGGCCACAAGGACTACCAGTTCCTCGTTGGACAGGTCGGTATAGTTCTCGGCTAGCACACTGCTGGGCCCGCGTTCGAATCTCAGGCCGTCCAATGAAGAATTAAAGGAATTTATTTCTGGTGGTAGAAATTCATTTCTCGCTATAATATGGTTCGCATTCCACAATAAGCTGTAGGCCCCGTTGCTAGGTAACCAATTGGTTCTTAGCCACGTAAAATAAGTCTAATCCTTCGGGCCAGCCCTAGGAGAGCTGTTAATCAGCTCAGTGGTCTGGTTAAACTAAGGCGTACTTAACTTACAGGGACTACCTCGAATACAGGCTGTGGATTCCAAGCTGTTCAGAACTCGACAGTTACTGGTTTAGTGAGCTCCCATAGGCTAAAGACTGGTCAATGCTGTAGACAGCCCAGTTGTAAATAACGTCACCAGAGACCAGGGCTGGCTTATTCTTTGTCTTCTTGTTTCCAGGCCCAATGGTGCCGGATGATAGGCACTCGAGAGATTTGCAGGTTAAACAGACGGACTGTTTAGAAGACATCAGATTACTGTTGTTAGGACTGAGCGTGAAGTGAAGCAAGGAAGAGCTTTGCAGTTAATTAAAGAATGATAATTTAGTATCTACATTAAGCTGACTGGAGCTGAAGAAAGAGGATTTAAAATAAAAGGGGTAAAAGACTAAAATGATAAAAACCACTGCCACAATGTAGGAGGAACATAATAAATATATACGTCATGTAACGATTGCAGACCTTTCATTGCAAAACAGGGGCTTTGTTATCATAACTGATGACAGTCCGAAAGCACAATTAAGTACTGAAAGAACTATTTAAATAGGAAAATTAGCATAGCCCAATATTTTCAGTGATATTGATCAAAGCATAAAATTGGAAATAAGTATATATATCACTGGAAATACAGTATAAAACCGGGACTTTGAACATATATATATATATATATATAGTTTATTCTACATTTTCAAATTCACACTGAAAAAGGAACCTGAAAATATAAAAAAAAACTCAGAAGGTGAGTGAAAACAGGACTTTGAACAAAGTACTTTCATAGTTTATTCTACATTTTGAAATTGCATTATATATATAACTATATATATATATATATATATATAAAATACTATTTTATATATATATATATATATATATATATATATATATATATATATATATATATATATATATATATATATATATATATATATATATATATATATATATATATATATATATATATAGTGTGTATGTGCGTGTACCAATGATATAGCCTAATGGAATAATTAATATTAAAGATATATAAAAAGGTAATAGTTTCAGTTATGAAAAAGCGTAGTACGCCTTCATTACAAAAAGTAACGCTTTACATTAACGTCTCCAATAAAGCCAAAATCAGTGTAGGCATTAGCATAAGGATTACATTAATAATAAAACGCTTTCTACACTTTTTTTTATTTCCCTCTTTCCTCTCAAACTTCCGACTAAAATCCAATCTCTTTCTGCCGGGTAATTCGCACTCCTCCATCTCCCCCCCCCCGCACCCCAAATTCAGAGAAGCTTAACCAAGCATATGAGAGGAGTGAATTTTTATTTTTTCTCGGGTGGACGGTGTTATGACTGAGATTTTCAAGGAAGGGTGAAACTCATAGAACTAGAGGACCAGTTTGTGTATGTGTGTGTGTATACATATATGCCTATATATATACATATATATATATATATATATATATATATATATATATATATATATATATATATATATTATATATAGCTATATATGTATACACACACATACACACACACATATATGTATATATATATATATATATATATATATATATATATATATATATATATATATATGTGTGTGTATGTGTGTGTATACATAAATATATATTTTTGTATGTATATATATATATATATATATATATATATATGTGTGTGTGTGTGTGTGTGTGTGTGTGTGTATATAAATATATATATATATATATTGAATTAATATAAAAATAATAAAAATTCACAATATTAACTAGGAATGCCAAGTGATTTTATCAAAGGGGAGCTTGAAAGAGCAAAAATCCTTCATCAATAACCAATCAATATAACTAGAGTGAGAGAGAGAGATTTCGGAAGCAAATGCAACGTCTGTGGCCAAGTCTTTCTTTCCTTTTGATAAAAGCAATGTTGCATCATTCACTTGTGAAAATGGATATGATATCATTTATTCATTTAGCTCATGTCATTTTTAATACCAAGGGTGGAGGAACATACGTCCATAATAACCTTATCCAGTGCAGGACGCATACCAGTGGCTCCCTCTTGAAGCATGTAAGATTGTGTTTACATTGCGAGGCAAATGTGCCCTTATAAACTCTGGCTATTTATTGAGAATTAGCCTTAATATGATTTTCCCTGCTAAGAAGCGGAGATCCCGAAAAATGAGCAGGTCGTATTGACGCCATAGCTATAAATGAAAATATTCACGGATGCATCTTTGCGTGGTGAATTTTGTAACCAACTGGTTCTTAGCCACGTAAAATAAATCTAATCCTTAGGGCCAGCCCTAGGAGAGTGGTTAATCAGCTCAGTGGTCTGGTTAAACTAAGGTGTACCTTTTTGTAGCTAACGTATGAGCAGTGCATAAAGAGCGTTCAAATCTTGTACATTGACGATTGCAGAATAATATCAAAAACAGAGCCACCGGCCAGAAAGGTGATCTTTAACATTGATTTAGAAATGCTTGAAACGTTATCTCGTGCAATGAAAAACGATTTCTTTTTAATTCCTATAAAGAAACCGGCAAACAGCTGTCAGACCTGAAAAAATGGCCTGAGTTGACTTTTCATTATAGACATGACACATTTAAGGTGATAGATGACAGATATATTTACGTTAATTATCCAAAATGTTCAGTATTTCTGAGATATTACAAAGTAAAGTATTCGGATTATGGAGTAGGCACAGCTATCTTTCTTCGAAATGTGCTGAATCAGCCGGTGTTTTCACTAAATGCTTCACGGTTTAAAGCAACATTTGACCATAAAGTAGTAAAGAGACAACAAAAAAAAAAAACAGCGCATTGTAATCAAAACACGAGTTTACGGTAATTTCAAATGTTCTGTTTTTGTTGTAAATACTGATCATAAGGTTTTAAAAGTAAAAATATAGCACGGAAACTACAAAACTACAATTTGTACTTAACGATTTAGAATTTGCGGGTAATTTTCTGTGTTACAGTCTCATCAAGGTCTGTACACATTTTACGTTCACAGGAAGACAGACAACAGCCTTCAGAATACCGAAATAAAAAGTAAGATATTATTTAGTGTTGACATTTCCATTCTACACAGCATATAGGCATAGAAAAGTAAAACAAACTATCTCTTCAGAGAGAGAGAGAGAGAGAGAGAGAGAGCGCAAACATTTCGTCCTAAATGTAAAACGGATGAAAATATCGTGCGACCAACATGTGAAGAGATTGATGACGCTTTCACTGATTACACAAGTCTTTTAAATTTGCTCTTCCAGTAGTGAATTATTTTGCCATTAAACCAGTGGTGTGGTATATCTTTTTTTTTTAATATTTCCTTCGCTATGGGCTTCAAGGAATTCATTTATTTTCAACTTGGACTGATCTACAACTGCTTGCGGTGTAAGTTCTAATGCATTTTCATTATTACGTATGAAACAGGTCACGTACAGTAAACAAATGAACGAAACCAAATATTAGCAATAAATCGTCATCGTCTAGGTTACTAGGCTAAGCTACTTCACGTTGTATTTACAGAGATTCGAATTTTATTTAGGATATATCATAAATTCAGGGAAACTCTAAATCTGAGGGGCAAATAAACTGAACAACCATATCCGTCGAGGGACACAGAGACGTTGAATGAACTATAATTATGACATAAATTTTCGTTCTGGAAACTTATATCGAAATGTGATATAAATTTATCGCAAGAGCAAACGATAAGCCATTACTTTGTAAGTCGTGAATAAATTATATATGAAATATAATTTCCACTCGCATTTCTAACGTGATTAATCAACTTCATCCCCGGTTTGTTAAAATTAGTTACCCGAAACTTGGAGTTAATGGGAAAAAACACTAACTTCCTTAATTATTAAATCACTATAAAAGAACGTACAAAAAAAAAATGACATTATTACTATTAAATCATTTTATCAGAACAAGACTCTGATATTTCCAGTTACAAAGTTTGCAATGAACACATTGCATTGATCGTATCATATGATATAGCTTAAATCTGAATCCCACAAATTATAAACCTCTACAGACGTATTGTTCGAATATCAGGCCAGTATGAAAACCAATTGCTCGCTTCACAGGAATAGAACCATGGAAAATTAATTGTCTGTAGTCTGTTTTTTTTAATTGTTATCATTTTAAATATATTTTTTTTAATATTATTCTCAATATTAGTACTGTCATTACCATTCATGTAAATATTATTTTTTCCTACTTCTTCAGCAACTGTGTGAATATTTCCGGTTACCATTTTTTATCATGTTATCTCATGTATGTAAATTGTGTATATGTTGTCTCTACTTTGTATATTCCATGTGTATTGCCTTGAGCTGAAATAAAATTTATTATTATTATTATTATTATTATTATTATTATTATTATTATTATTATTATTATTATTATTATAAACCCTAGGTTTTTATTAGGTTCTGAGAAACAGTGAAATGGCTTTGTATCAAAGAACTGTAACAAACCATGCAAGAACATGCTCGTCTCCTGCATTCGAGCCCTTCTAGATTTGTCTTTTTTGAGAAAGTTGGCAGAAGGCTTGGGATTTGAAGCCTTGGCCTCTACGGAATGTCTCCTAATAGAGTCTTCAGTTCATACCGTAGCGCCCACACGTGGAACTTACACACGCCTCTACGCCGCGACCGTCATTACCCTATGACAAGGGACCCGCGAATGGGACCCGCTGAGGAAAGCAACACAACTCGTCTCGTACAACTTTCGTGCATCTATCTTCCTTATTGTCATTGTCACATTTTATGTATTGTTACCACTGTATGTGTTGCACTGCCAGTTTTCCAACAATGTATGTATGACCTTCAGTCCAATAGCCATCGCACTTAATCCCTATTTCTACCTGTCAGAGGTCAGAAGCTACACTGCGGCTCGCACGAGCACTCGATCTGTGTGAATGTTTTGTAAATAAATTAGTAAAGCTATAGACTACGAATCTTACTCGTACTCGCCTCAAAATATAAATTCTTTTCATGCGTTTTCCTAACTTTTATAAACTGCAATTGTGATAGTCTCACCCCCCAGATTTATATTTCAATAATGACAATTCTTTAGATTCTTTGATCAAAGCTTCCTTATCTCGAAATTACATGCTGGGTTGAAGTTTGATAGTGTCAGTTCTTACCAAAACTGTTTTCCAATTATTGTACGTCAATAATACTCTTCCTTGAGAAATCACCTTCACAATTTAGTTCTAACAGCAGCATATAGAATTTAGGCCAAAGGCCAAGCGCTGGGACCTATGTGGTCATTCAGCGCTGAAACGGAAATTGACAGTAAAAAGGGTTTGAAAGGTGTAACAGGAGGAAAAACTCGCAGTTGCACTATGAATCAATTGTTAGGAGAGGGTGGAAAGTAAGATGGAAGAAAGAGATTATGAACGTAGGTACAGTAAAAGGAATGAAAGGGGTTACAGCTGGGGGCCGAAGGGACGCTGCAAAGAACCTTAAGTAATGCCTACAGTGCACCACATGAGGTGCACTGACGGCACTACCCCCCTAAGGGGTTTATTCTAACAGACTGAGAAACAAGTCATTTCGGAGAAGATTCTCTGAATTCCAGCACAAACATGACACTGTCGTAATATATTAGGACATTCATACCAAAGGACAGCTTTTACATTTTTGACATGTTGAGAATTTCAATATATTACAGATCCTTCTCTGGTTCCATGCATAGAATTATTTGTGAATTCTTTATTGCATTATTCTGCTTTCAGAGAAAAACAAATGGCATCACATTACAAGCCGCTTATTAATTATTGTTATTATTTTTGTTTTCGGCCTATCACAGTCATTCTATTCGACTGGGTGGTTTTTAAAGTGTGGGGTTCCGGGTTGCATCCTGCCTCCTTAGGAGTCCATCACTTTTCTCACTATGTGCGCTGTTTCTAGTAGCACACTCTTCTGCATGAAGCCTGGAGCCACTTCGGCATCTAATTATTATTATTATTATTATTATTATTATTATTATTATTATTATTATTATTATTATACTCCTCATCCAGCAAGAGAAGCCCTCTCTGAATAGGACTCAGGAAGTGCTCCTCCTCCCCACAAATTTAAGAAGGACAAACAATACTACCAAGAACGAGCGACACCCCCGGCCTAGAAACACCAGATCAGACGAACAATCCTGCCACCAATGGGAATAGACGTAGGAGAACACCAGGCTGTGACGTCACGCAATGTCACGTACCGCCCAGTGATGCCACGCCCCTACCCCGCCGGTCAGCGAGACTGCAGCAACGTGACCCTCATGCCTGAAAAGCTGGCTTGAAAACTTTCGCCAGCCAATAGGAGACCAGCATCCCCCGCCAATCAAAATTTAGCAAGAGGCCTACCCCTCCTGGCCCCCGACTATATATCGAGTAGACCCGATCATCAACAACAATCTATTCCTACCCTCAGCCGTGAACATACCCAGTTGGAACTGGGAGAAACGTTGGCGAAATAATTGTATACTCTAATTGACAAATACATATATTGTAGAAAACTCTACGGTCTATGTGCTCCATATTTAAATATACGGATATATGCAGTCCCTGAATTTCGACTATTTCTCTCCTGAAGATGAATAACAGTGGAACGTTAATCGCCCGATGCGATAGCAGAGAAAAGGCAATAATCAGAAAAACAGAGAAGACTCTATGCACATTAAATGCAGCTGGTGCAGCAATTTCACTTAACATTACCCGTTTAAGGAGGGTCTTCTCCCGATATATTATTATCATTATTATTTGGGACTATCTGGCAATGAATTCATTCCATGATAAAAGGTTTACATAATGAATTACGAATTATGACTAGAGCAATAAGGAAAGAGAAGTATCGTATGTCTGAGTCAAGATATCTAAAGGTTCAACTTGCATACCATGAACGCAACCTGAGCAACGAACTCTCCTTTGAAAAGAGCAACATGCAAACTGAATTACTCTTGTCCAGATTATAAAGAAAAAAGAAAATGAACATCATATGAGTAAGCGCTTGTGGTTCTAAGTACACACACTGTAATTGCTGGTGGTTTTATATATAAAAAAAAATCAGTGATTAATGGCAACGCCGCTGTTTTTACTTTACAAAAATAATTTTAGTTGTCACAGAGGTCAAGGTTTAATCATGAAGTTGATAGCAATTAGTCTAAAATTCATATATATATATATATATATATATATATATATATATATATATATATATATATATATATATATATATATATATATATATATATATATATATATATATATATATATATATATATATATATATATATATATGTTACAGGAACAGAATCAACACTTTTTTGAAAGTGTACGTAACGTGAATCTTACTTCAGGAAAAAGGCGTATAAAGATTCGACCCATGATAACACTTGCATCCTTTCCCCCCCTCTCTCTCTCTCTCTCTCTCACCGTGTATCGACTCTCTCTCTCATCGTTTACCAAAGCTCACCCACCCTAACCTCACTCATTCTCTCAAAGCAATTAAATGGACTATTTGTTTCTACAAAAATAGGTTTATTATTCAAATAACCCGACAAGAAATGAATAAAACAAAGCAAAGATTAAAATGCATAATAAATGAATTATCGAGTCAGATAATAAACTCTAAACTGCAAAACACTTCTGATTAAAGAAGTCTCATTATGGCTAATAGCCTGAAATATCCAAAATCACACATCCCCAAATCAATAATAAAGTCATGTCAAAAAAAAAACAGTCTACACATAAAGAGATTGACATTGCAAATGACTTATGTCCTTTTCTCAAACTCCCAAGTCCACAGACATCTGTCGAAAGAATTAAACCTGATAGAAAACTCCCAAAAACATATGAAATGCAAAACACAATAATGGAAAGTGTAAAATGCATAGCCAAGATATGGCAACGTAACACAACAAAATAATAATATAGGTATGAATATTATATTAAATAGTTCAAAAGTTCATAATGATCAGAAAGTCATTAAAAATCACAAGTTCAATTTCCTATAAAAACAGAGATTTGAAACTCTACCTTATCTGCCGATTTTCAAAGCCTGGAACGACTTCAAAACTATGACTGGACAACTGCAGTTCTATCACGTTAATGAACGATACTCACTTTTTAGATTTTATAATCTAGATCAAAGTAACGCACGTACTCACGAATATACATAACGCTTGGAAGATCACCTCACCGGCAATATTGCTGAAGAATCAAACTATTTGCTGAATACAAAGATTTTACATCAAGTCTCTCGCCCTAGTTCGCTCTGACTCCAAACCTTCCTTCATCACACCTTAAAGCATTGAAGCTATGAAATGCATATATGTGTCCTTTAAAATATATATATATATATATATATATATATATATATATATATATATATATATATATATATATATATATATATATATAATATAAATGTATACACACATCTATATATATATATATAATGTATATACATGTATGTATGTATATATGTAGTATATATATAAATACACACACACATACATATATATGTGTGTGTGCATTTGTATATATATGTTGACAGCTCCTATGGAATAATTAGTATATCTTGGGGCGAGATGAACGCTGTGTCAGCGCATATCAGGTCGTTTTGTAAACTGTAGTTCTCGCGATGAGCAAAAGGAATTTGGGTCTTGGAAATCTAGGTGGCTCACGTAGTCACGAGTGCTGATCCCGTTGGCCTGAATCGTGTCACGGGATCTCCACGTCACGAGGGAGTGGGGGGGAGAATGTTCTAGAATTATGAGTGTGCGTAGGTCCGCTCGAAAGGGGGTCACTGAGGTGTAATATATTGAATCTCGAGTACAGATGAATTATTCGGGCAGTAACTTTAATTGGTGGATGTTCTGTCTTGCGGAGGACGCCAGACTTTGCCAGTAATGGTGAGAAGTGATCTTTTTTTGAGTTAATTGTGTACTATGTTGGTTTCATTGACATTTTATTATTGAATATTTTTTCCTTTTTATTGTCTTACAGATTTACCATGTATAACCTTTGGGATGTGTTGGGTGATTTTGGTAACATGGGGATTCTCCCATTTATGCATTTATATGTCTTTGAGCTTTATTTTAAAGGTGAACTTTTGTTTCAGATGGATTTGTTAGTGGTCACATGTTAAGGATATTTCTAACATATAACTATGACTTCGGTCATGACAGACTTTGACATTATTTTTGGGAGTATGTAAATGATTGGTGTCAAAATGTATTTACCAATCCGAGTTTGATTTTTCATTTTTTTCCCATAAGCTAAGGACAGTCTTTGGCCTTCTCTTCTTTAATTCTTTTTTTGTTTTGTCATAATAAGTTTGAGAATAAAACTGTATTTTGATAGAACATGAGTTACGTCTAGCCTTGGTTTAATTTAAGCTATGACATAAGAGAGAGAGAGAGAGAGAGAGAGAGAGAGAGAGAGAGAGAGAGAGAGAGAGGGTTAGGAGATGGGAACTGACATTCCTAGGAGGACTTCGCTGAGCAGGGATGACAGTGTTGACTTCAAAGGTAGGTTGTTTCTTGTGCTTTGAGACTTAGGATTTTGGTTATGGAAGAAGTCGTGAGATGGATTACATTGTGTGTGTATATATATATATATATATATATATATATATATATATATATATATATATATATATATATATATATATATATATGTATATATATATATATATATATATATATATATATATATATATATATTATATATAAATCCAGCACTAACAGATAATAAGAAGGATAAAAAAGTTTGAAAATAAGATGACTAAAAAGACATCCTAGGAACCATAACGCAGATAATTATGGTAGTAGAATTTCAGGACTAAATACTGCAATTATGAAACTTATGAGCTATAAGTAAGATAAATAAAAAAGAGTACTGATTCCATTACTTATATTTGCTTCAGCTCATACTTTTGGATGCAACCGTATGCCTCTCTAGATATGTTCCCAGTATTAATCAGTTTTGTTAAAATGGTAAGTTCAAAATCAAATTGAACTATCTTTTGTCCCCGTAGTTCTGTAATACATTTTACTGGGCACAATTCGAAGATACGTTTTTGAAATTTCTAATTTCAATTAACAATTTTTTTCATCACAGCCACAGAGTTATTGACTGCACAGAACGAGTGCCAGAAATCTTGCACATTTTGCGTGCTTGTTTATTTGTGTGTAAGTGCTTTGAATTTAACACTGTCTATGGCATTAAACCACAAACTATTTCTAACTTTATCCTTTAGTAGAGCAATTTCATTAGTATACAGAACTTAAAAACTAACTTTTTTCATAAAACTGCATTCTGAAGCTTACGGTTTTCCTTCCCATTCAAAGTATACTATTCCTCATTGTTACTGTTTAGGTATAAATGCTAACTATACAACAAACTAAACTGGAAGGATAACAGTTAAACAAAGCCCGCAAGTGTTCCCAGTAGGGTTACACAATCAGCAAAGCTAAGATCCAGCCGATGTCTTGATGTTCTGTTAGCAATAAAAACATTCTGGCTTTCTGTTGCTTATCACGTATTTCGTATTGCTAACAAAGTCCTCTCAAGACACTTCTCGTTCTTGGCTTCATAATCATTATTGGAATCATGTCAAGATTAGCGAACCCACTCGCAGCAGGGTTCGCTATTCTTTACAAGAAGATTTTTGGGTTCGCTATTCTTTACAAGAAGATTTTTGGGTTCGCTATTCTTTACAAAAAGATTTTTGGGTTCGCTATTCTTTACAAGAAGATTATTGGGTTCGTTATTCTTTACATAGGAATAATCGGGTTCGCTGTTCTCGACAAGAACACTACGGCACAAGACATTTTGATCTCCCAGGGGCTAGTACTAAACAAGGCGAAATGTGTTTGACACCCCAGGGCCTAATGCTAAACACGGCGAAACAGTGTAGATGAATCACTGTTTCGCCGCGTTTAGTACCAGCCCTCATGTGGAATTGGAGTTCGGACCGGAAAGGGTTGGCCATTCTTTACATGGGGATGATTGGGTTCGCTGTTCTTGACATTGGCAATGTTGGGTCTCTACTCTTGACATGACCCCATTATTGCCTCGGTGCGCTTTGGTTATATCTTTCTTTAATTCTAATGCTTCAACTCGGTGTTTATTCTTACACTCCCCTGCAAAACCCTTCTATCAACAGAAATGTTCTTCCGCGTGTGAAACACAGTATTATTCAATATCAGAATTCACACATTTGCTAAAGCTAAGCCACTGGAAAGAACAAATGAATAAACAGGTCAACAGTCATGTGAATTTAAAGACAATAATAAAACTCGTGATAGGCGTTCTATCCTCACCTTATAAGGCCTGTCCTATCCAATATTTGCAGTCCTGTCTTTACCAACACCTACTAATTTTTTTCCCAGTACTGAGGGTCAACTTCGGTAAATTTTTCCTAAAAACCAGAAATAGATATTTGCCCAACCCTGCTTACAAACAAGCAGACAGACTGAACTAAAACACATTTCTTTAATAATAATAATAATAATAATAATAATAATAATAATAATAATAATAATAATAATAATAATAATAATAATAATAATAATAATAATAATAATAATATACTTTCGGTACAGGCCCTCTTTCAAGCATGTTTTGTTAAATATGATGGCAGCCTTGGTTGCATTACTCTTGTAGATTATTCGTTCAACTCTTCTAATTAGCCTTTCTTTTTTTTTACTTAATTCTGTTGCTGAAGAAGAAAAAAGGCTAATTAGAAGAGTTGAACGAATAAGCTCTTCAAGACTAATGCAACCAAGGCTGCCATGATATTTAACAAAATAATAATAATAATAATAATAATAATAATAATAATAATAATAATAATAATAATAATAATAATAAAAATGGCTGGTGATAACGCACACGGATGTCACTCACTATTGAGCCTGTAAGACAGAAGATAAAAATGATGAGGGATGGAGTGGATTAGATCACTATACTTGTGAGAAGTGTGACATCTACAGTATATATATATATATATATATATATATATATATATATATATATATATATATATATATATATATATATATATATATATATATATATATATATATATATATATATATTGATATATATCAGTTGAAGCATCATGAAGAGCAAATGGGAACAATAATTCTCACTTTGTGCAGGGGAAAGGCATTGGTGAAAAATGGAAGAATAATAGGGTCATAACGTTGTTTAATATAAATGGAAAGATGTATGTTTGAAAGGGAT
>NC_089768.1:18485000-18490000 GCF_040412425.1 Macrobrachium rosenbergii | reverse complement strand
ATTCACCAGAGCAATACTGAATGCCAAATAATTCTCTATCATCGTTAAAATTTCATGTCATTCGATACCCGAGAGATTCGCGCGTAAGTATCAATGTAACGTATTCCCTGGCCGCTATTAATAAAGCAGTAATGGACGATATAACTTCATTTCTTCAATCATTGACAATCTAGCTAGATGCAGAAGCTTTTCCTATTTTTTCTTATCATCTTAAGTTATGAAATACTGAGCTGTCAGTTCCATATTGAAGAAAATGCTTTTCTCAGCGTGGAAATGAAAACTCCATGGATCGCATTCGGCAGAGTTCCTCACTTTTGAAACTAAGAACTGAACATTAAAACTGTATTGTTTCTTACATTTGCAGCTATTCCACATGTTCGCCATTCTGATCATTTATTTACGCTTTTGCTCGCCCGGTGAAGACATCAAGAGCAGTGCCTTTTACAGCGAGCAACAAGAAGATTTTCTCTGAAAATGAATGATGAAACTAGCACTCTCAAAATGTCTGCTCATTCGCTGTCTTATGTAAATTTAACAGTCTCTGTTTTGTCAAGCTAAGAACAGCATATTTCTTTTTATTTCTTTTTATTACGAGCGCGAGCAATGTCTTCACGATGGCTTAATGCATTTTTTTAGCAATATCAAGTAACCTCAATAAGTGAGAAGTAACATGAGAATCACGCTCTATTATGTATAGTGAGATATGACAACAGTAAATTGTGCACGCGCTTAATACTAGTGGAACAATAATAGCATCAGCCTTTCTAGTGCTCACACACAGTGCATATATATATATATATATATATATATATATATATATATATATATATATATATATATATATATATATATATATATATATATATATATATATATACATATATATATACACACATATATACATATGCACACACACACACACACACATATATATATATATATATATATATATATATATATATATATATATATATATATATATATATATATATATATAATATATATATATATATATATAAAATATATATATATATATATATATATATATATATATATATATATAACATGTATTATATACTGTATACAGTTTGTATTGTCCTACGATTAACCTTCGAATAAAAAGTATTGAAGACCATATAAAAATAATACTTTTATATTTAACTAATGTCCCAACCCTAGCGTTTTTTTTTTTACTTATAAGAAAAGTTCCATGGAAAGAACTTATGTTTATTTAAAAAAAAAAAACCGCAATTAGACTTGCTTACTTGATCGTGACGGAACAGCAGACTGTCATGCTATATTTCGTTATTTTTCTTAATAAACTTTAGTTTTATCCCATCTTGGTTAAATGAACTTCGAATACGAATTATTCGAACCTTAAGGGAATGGAAAAAAAATTATAGTTTCGAGAGAAGGTTAAATGAGTTATCTTTATCTAAATAATGTTGGTGGTGATATAAGTTACTGCGGATGCTGAGCAAAAACCAAAAACAAAAAAAAAAAAAACAAAATAAAGAGAAAAATGATAAAGTCCATTGCCGTCCTGATGAAAAAAGCTCTTCCGTGGCCGCAATATGACACTAAACATTGCCCAGCAGAGGATCTAGAAAACGTTCCCGGGTATTACTCCTAACAGGCCATAAAGAACATCGCAGTCTGCTCCCCAGGTCTCAAGTTTATCACATGATACCCCCCAATCACTCTCTCTCTCTCTCTCTCTCTCTCTCTCTCTCTCTCTCTCTCTCTCTCTCTCTCTCTCTCTCACACACACACACACACACACACAGACAAAAGTAGTAATTACACGATTTTCATTTTCCTCTCGTTCTTAAAAAGACATTCACTCAGACATAAATACACACACTAAAACTGAGAGAGAGAGAGAGAGAGAGAGAGAGAGAGAGAGAGAGAGAGAGAGAGAGAGAGAGAGAGAGAGAGAGGGTTTATTACAACAATCGCATTTTTGCAGTTGGCTTGAGGCATTTCATCATGTAAGTTAGAGGCGGGGGCGATTTAGCAGAATCTGTGCGACGTAGAACCTAACAATTTTCTCCTGCAGGATCTAAACCAGAATCTGGGGCCTCTAGTAAATTGAACAGACTGGTCTTAGACTCAAGAGCTTTCATTTCACAAAGTCTCTTCAAAACCTGTCTCTAAATGCTAACCATTTCCGATTTTCCGACTTTCTTTTCTGTAAAATTTCATGAAAATATGCGCTTACTTCTAAATTCTCTGAATACTTTCTAAAATCTAATTCAAAAGCCGTTCTTTTCAGCCTGCTTTGCATCATTCTTACTTGAATCTTGATAATCATCCGCTGATGGCACTAGCGGATCCAGGGGGTGGCACCTGGGCACGCCCCCCCCTCCCCATGAAAAATAATGACAAAATAATAATACTGAAGATTTAGATAATAATAACGTAAATGAGAAATATAAAAATAGGAAAAAAATAAGCAATTTATTACAGATATAATATATATGTATACATAGGCTATATAGGCTATATGTATGTACGTAAGTATAATACGAAAATTGGTGCCCCCCAATAATTTTTTCTGGATCCGCTGGTGGCTGATGGTAATGATGCTTGTCGAAAAGTATTATAAATCTTTGGTATCTTAAATGTTGCTGGTTTTATGTAAAAATTCGTTCCAGTACTTCTGTGGATTTTCTTTGCCATAGCGGAGGGTAATTCACTAATGTGTATCACGACATTCTTTATATAATGAAAAAATAGCCTTGGTTCGAGTTCGCACAGCAACACTGGTTAATAATAAAGTCCGAACGATTTATTACTTTTTCTATTCCATTCTTCCATAGAAAACGTAAGAAGAGGAAAGGACACAGCCTATTAGCATATGTTTCTCAAGATAACTGTTATGTTCTTTGGCACTAAAAGTATGCATAAATTTGCTGATTCTGAGCTCAAAATGGGAGGGACATGAGAGCCGCAGTGAGGAACCTCTTATTAACGAGTCATATCTCCTTTTCTGTCCTGATCTCTTGAGTCGAGAATGGCAACAGTTGGCGAACCTTTGACCTTATCTCGGAATTTTTGATAGAGAAAATAATTTCAGATAGATAATATTTGTGTACCAGCACTGAACAGTTTTACAATTAAGCGATAAATTGCCTTTTTAACTATTTGCAGTGGTAACTTACGAAAATGATCTAGCACTCATACCCACGCGCGTACGCACACACACACACACACACACACACACATATATATATATATATATATATATATATATATATATATATATATATATATATATATATATATATATATATATATATATATATATATATATATACAGTATATATATACATATATAGTATATATATATATATATATATATATATATATATATATATATATATATATATATATATATATATATATATATATATACATATATATAATAAATATATATCTATATATATATATATATATATATATATATATATATATATATATATATATATATATATATATATATATATATATATATATATATATATGTTCTTCCGTGTTTTCAAAATTCGTCTCTTAGCCATCAGCTTGAATGGGAGTAGGTTGGCGGCGGGAAAGAGGCGATTTCACTTTGGGGGGACAATGCCACTCCTTCGTCCCCCCATCACGTGATTTGCGGGCCAGGGAAGTCGTCAGACTCACGAAGGCGGATGCCTTTTCAAGGGGGCTAATGTTTTCAACCTTAGGGACTTAGCTATTGTTTTCAGATCAGACCTATGCCTCTGCTGTTCGCCTCAAAAATACCCCAAGACGCCGAGCCTTTCTCTGGGCCAGACTACACCGTCAGACGCTTCGCTGCAGCCGGAGGAAGCACACTAAAAGCACCTCATCTGTTTCTCTTCATACTGGCAGGACTTCAGTCGCCAGAGTATCCAGACCTGCTGCAAGAGCTCTGCAACGAACAGGCTGAGGTACGTCTATGAATGCAAACTCCCTGCCAGTTTCTGTTTCTTCCCGTGAATTTCTCTCCATATTTTCATCATTTCCCACTTTGCACTCTCCTAAACAAAGCCCCTTTGTTAAAGCAAATCTACCAACAAAGCAGCCCATGACTTGTCCTTAGCTCCAATTAAATCCATTCAGTGATCAGAATTAGATTATTCCCACCATATTGTTATCCAAGGGCTAATTAATTCTAATTGATCAATTCCTCCATGGTGTATTTTTTAAGTTTCATGCCAGAGAAACTCCTTGTTTTGGAATGCTAACCTGGAATTCTCTTCCAGAAATCCTGCTACTCTGCTCCTAACCGGTCAAACCCAGCCTTGTGAATCGATTCCACTTAGAAGTACTGTCATTTCTGATAAGCATTCTGATACTCAGTCCCGGGGCACTAACCAGCCCCCCTCCCCCGTTATGCACAAGCGCCTGACCACTGCAACTCTTTCGACCAGTATTAACCGTTTTCTATTCAGAGATTTGTACTGCCATTTCTGATAAGCAAGAAAGTTCTGATACGCAGTCCCGGGGCACTAACCAGTCCCCCCCAACCCCCATTATGCACAAGCGCCTGACCACTGCAACTCTTTCAACCAGTATTAACCGCTTTCTGTTCAGAGAGTTGCTATTCATTGTCTTATATTGTTTCACATTATATGTAACTGCCTGCTGTATCATCAGCCTTTTCAGATTAATTTCTTGATTGCTTCATTTGTAATTAAATTCATTTTAACGTAACTAGTGAGTCATTTCCCATGGCGACCTTCCACTCCCTGATTAATTGCTGATGATTAAGGTAAGTCACACCTCTTTCCCATCCATTTCATTACATTCTGGGTGCTCTCTGTTGTCCCTTGAAGGCAGTTCATGATAAAACAAATCCCTTACATTCCTCCATCAGGCACTAGAACGTAAAAATATGTGTGTGTATATATATATATATATATATATATATATATATATATATATATATATATATATATATATATATATATATATATATATATATATATATATATATA
>NC_089768.1:18420000-18480000 GCF_040412425.1 Macrobrachium rosenbergii | reverse complement strand
AGACCTGGGTTCGATCCCGACGTGAGTCAGAAATTTATTTCTGTTCCACACGTGATTGTGTGTTGATTTATTTCTATATATATATATATATATATATATATATATATATATATATATATATATATATATATATATATATACTGTATATTATGAGAGAGAGATAGATAGACCGATAAATAGACTGAACGCCTGACACTTTATGGCTAATGAGGTAATGGCTAATATATTAGCCTAACTTACCTTCAGCTCCAAAGCTGATGTTAGTCTCGAGAATTATGAATTAGATGGCTTTCCATTGCCTCGTTCTTCCAGTTTCCGTGTCTTCCAGAGTATAGATAATTAAAGATATCTGATTTACTATTCAGCAGTTACCATTTGAAAGGGAGGGATCACAATGACAGACAGGTGTGGAGGTGGGTTGAGCACTTAGCTGAATTATTTAGCCTCTGTGATAATTACCACTAGAGTTTCCAGCGGCAACTAATCAAAAATTGAAAAAGGAAAGGCGTGTGACGTATTTTTTTTTAAGGCATATTCTCTTTTGTGCACAGTCCTAAACTCACATCATCAAAAATAATAAAAAGTAAAAAATGCGACGAAGTTTCTTCAGGCCAATCGAGTTTTCTGAACAGCGTAAATGCTGCGTGAAACTTTCAGAACGGCCCATGAAACTCTCAGCCGCGGCCCATGAAACTTTCAGCCACTGCTCGGTGGTGGCCTGTTTTGTTGGCACATATATCGGTGCCAGACACGCAATCATGGCTCAATTTACTTTAACCTTAAATAAAATGGAAACTACTGAGGCTAGAGGGCTGCGATTTGGTATGTTTGATGATTGGAGGGTGGATGATCAATATACCAATTTGCAGCCCTCTAGCCTCAGTACTTTTTAAGATCTGAGGGCGGACAGAAAAAGTGGGGACGGACAGACAAATAGCCATCTCAATAGTTTTCTTTTACAGCAAACTAAAAAATGGAAAAGGCAAAGCGTGTGACGCATTTTTTCAAAGCATATTCGCTTTTATACACAGTCCGAAATTCACATCAGAAATGATAAAAAAAAACAATGGCATGAAATTCAAAACTTTCACTCTACTGACTTACTTTTCAGCTTAATGTTAAGGATTTATGATTTAATAACTGCAAAATATGTCTTGTTGTCCACTATGCTTCAGGAGTGAATAAGAACACTTAACTGAAATACAACTTATCGTATCAGAGCCATATTTCTTTCTTTATAAATATATGCAGTGGATGTAGCCATTCCACAAGTGCGAAGTGGGAAGGTGATATGTAAATAATAATAATAATAATAATAATAATAATAATAATAATAATAATAATAATAATAATAATAATAATTAATAATAATAATATTTTAAATACGTTAGCCAATCTTTAAAAAAAAAAAGATAATTCTCCTTTATACCAAAGCAACACTCAAGTTTACATAATTACAAGAAAATAATGATAAAAGAACGCTTCAATCCATCGGTTGCATATCTAGATTAATTCCGTCTTTCAAAATATAGATTAATTTCAACCTTACAGCTTAAAATAACTCCTACTCACAGGTTTGCCAAAGTTCGGTTAATAACAAACGAGATTAAAGAGAATCATCGGATATTTGATGAATTTCTGTAGGTAAATGCGAACAAACTTTGCGTTATGAAAACACGAATTTAACCTCTTTTTTTATATTTTACTAATTATTATTGATGCACTAATTTGGCCCTAAATTTGGCACTAATGGATAATGGAATTTACTTAACGGATGATAAATTTGTGAATCCGTGACACCAAACGTACGAGATAGGTTTGAAGTTAAAGGGATTTTAAATTCATAAATACCAGTTTGTGTTTAGGCGAATTGGCCACGAAGTACTTTAAGCTTTATAACACCTTAGTCCATAAATTAAATCATAATTCTCTCTCTCTCTCTCTCTCTCGTAATAGCCACAGCACACTCTTAACTTCTCGAATTCTGCGCGCTTTCTGGATACGCTTGTCTCTACAAAGCCTTAAATCGAAGTGCAAGAAATTTGAAGTAATTATGATGTCCGGTAGCGGGAAACGACCCCGCGTCCCATAATCACAACGAGGTCAGGTCGGCAACGTGACCTCGTTGTGATTATGGGACGCGGGTTCGTTTCCGCTACCGGACATCGTAATTACTTCAGATTTCTTGCACTTGGGTCTAAGGTTTTGTAGTGAAAAGCGTATCCAAAAAGCGCGAAGAATTCGAGAAGTTAAGAGGTCATTGTGGCTAGTATAATTACATATGTATGTGGTAAAAATTTACCAGTAGTTTGTGTGTGTGTGTGTGTGTGTGTGTGTGTAAATACATTCGTTTTTCCACAGCTGACGAAAGGAAGCATTATCCGTCGAAGCTCTGAAGTAATAAACAAAATGTAACTGAAGTATTTCAGGTCAGGCCCAAAAAAGTTTGTTACTCACAGAGTTGATGCTATACTCTCTTTACATCGGTCTCATTAACCAAGTATATACAGTAGACTTGGGGTAGATGAATGTGTTCTCAAAGGTTTAGCTTGTAAAGTACATACTTTGTCTCATCTGAGTAGTTCTCACTATACACATGCGACGACAATAGTGCATTGCGGCAAATGTAACCTTTTCTTTCATTTGATTTAAACATCATACTTCACTTCAGGAAAGGCGAGTTGGCTCAACATTATGGAAACTAGTTGTTGATGCTGAATGCAAATGCACAAATAAAATATACTGAGCATCCAAATGTAAACATCTGCTCTCGAAAGTTGTTACATTCAGAGATATTTACCCAGGGCTATTTCTAATATTACTTGCATGAAACTATCTCTCCGGCATCTTAGCTGCTAAGTTTCTACTGCAATGCTTGGGGCACAAACAAACAATCCGTAATTGCATTGGCTTAAATAAACATCGTATGCGTCAAAGCAAGCAAACTTGGATTCCTCAATTCCTTTGTTATGCAGCACCTAAGTTTGAAATTGTTATCTTCGATAATTGAAAACTGACAACGTTTTGCACAGGAGACCAAAAATGATTATTCATACAGTATTCTTTGTCACATCAATTTTTGAAAAGCTTTGTCATAATTATGTCAAGGAGAAGAAATTCGTTAATAATGCGTACGATTCTTATAATACTGGAACTTTACAATAATGCTTTTGTAAAGATCAGATGATGTGCTTAAATAAAATATTGCTGATTTCGTGCTGTCAAAATTCAATAAAAAAAAAAATATGAACGTCCAGATAATGTGGTGTTAGCTTCTCGTTTTTTTTTTTTATTATTAGGTTTCCTCAAAATATTATTCTACTTGCCTGTGCCTGTACTGCATATTTCCTTTCAATTTTAAAATTTCCATTGCATTACTTTGGTCTTATACATAAACACTTATTACAAACAATCTCGTGAGAGAGAAAAGACTGACAAATTCATGTTATCATATTTTTTTTTCACTAATCTGTCTACTGAAACCTATTTTTCAAGAATTCATTCTTCATATTTCAACAACAATCAAATCGCTCATAATCGTTCATAACCTCTCTCACTCTATCTAAATTATATTCTTCAAAATATATATATATATATATATATATATATATATATATATATATATATATATATATATATATATGTATATATATATATATATATATATATATATATATATATATATATATATATATATATATATATATATATATATATATATATATATATTTCAAAGAAAGATAGATTTGATATATACTGAGCTCGGGGTAGGAATGAGAATGGCCATTACCCAAGAGATAGATGATTCAATCTTCCGACTCGTTTAGACGTTGGTGCATAGTCGCTCTGAATATTCTGTTCTATAAAAACATACGTATATTTCGAAGAATATCGTAACTGAGATATTCCGGCGGGAAGACAATTTTTACTAGGATATATTAACGCTTAGTTTGTTTGTTATTTCTTTCTGTGGTAATAATATTATCAGAAAATAGTGTCACGCCTCACAGTTACGCCAAAGTGGAATTTCAGTTTTGGAATTTACAGGAATCATTCATTATTAGATCTCTATGACCCTTTAACTCAATTTGAAACTCGATAACGTAAACCAGTATCTATCAGACGATGAGGTTTACCCGTTATTTAACATATATGATTTTCACAATATATATATATATATATATATATATATATATATATATATATATATATATATATATATATATATATATATATATATATATATATATATATATGCTGTTATCTCTCTTGTTATGTTTGAACGTCTCAATATTATGAAAGAGAGATATATATATATATACACATATATATATATATATATATATATATATATATTATATTTGAACTATCTCAATATTATGAAAAAGAGACAGAGTCTGAGATTCGACTTTATTTCCAAGCCATTGATATAGGCTTGGAAATAAAGTCGAAACCGGTCAGATACATATATATTTTTCACCTGTGGTATGTGTGATAAATGAATCACGTAAAAAAGTGATAATAATCATATATATATATATATAAAGAGAGGGAGAGAGAAGGTATGCTTTATTACTAAAAAATTACATTACCTTTGGTAAATGGTAAACGGCTCCAATATTGCGACAAAATCCATGGTCATTGATTACTATACAGCAACATTTTTTTATGGAACATATTAATAAAAATACAGATTGATTAAGACAAAAATACGAACTGCCTTAAATTTCTAACGTTTTTATGGAAGTTGCAGAATGGAAGATATTCACCATCTTCCATTCTACAACTTCCATATTCATGGATTCTGTTTGTGAAAACGCTGTCATTTTATGTGTCATATAAATAGAAATTCGTGAAAGAAACATTAAGTCACGTCTGTGAAATAGGAAAAAAACAATAACGTAATATATCACTAAGGAAAAAAATATATATTCTTTCACCTGAGAATAACATACCTGAAATCTCATCATCTCGGAGGTCACGACGGAAGAAATTTGTAAAAAGATCTACATATTACCACGACCTCCAGAATTCATTTATGCCGGAATGGGAAGTGCCGGGTCTGATGGAAGCTGGGAAATAGAAGGGCGAGTGAAAGGAACCGGCAGGGGGTGAGCGGAGGAGATTTTAATAACAATATACTGTTTCTTTATTTTTCCTAACAAAATAATGGAGTAAAAAAAATAGCGCTTATTAGAATTAAGTGTAATACATTTTTGATGATGTATTTCTGATGAAAATGTGAACAATTTTCTATATATATCTTTTTTGCTGTTTTTCGTAAAGAAGTTACATGAAAACGAAAACTTCGTTAATATATTTTCGAGTAAAAATTCAAAGTTATTTGTTTTTAATAATTTAATCGTTTTCTGGTAACCTCGGCTTTCAAACTTCATACTTGTAATCACTGCTAAGTATTCACAGTTTTTCCCTAAAACGAACGTTCTTACCCCCTATAAATCTAACTGGAGATTGCTGTAGACAGTCCAATATTCTTTGTAATTTAATTTCTTTACATATTTCAAAGTAAAACGTAAGTTTTTGTTTTCAGGAAAGGCGTAAAAATAGTTGTATCCTCAGCCTTTAACTCTAGACATTTAATTTTGCTGCCCCTAATTCTAAGAAAAATTCACACAGGAATGAACTTACTAACTTGCAGCATAGGCTAAGAATCTTTCAGTCTATCTTATTTCCAGAAATGGATATCTGGAACTCTTTAGATCCAGTTTTAGTAATGGCGTCTTCAAGCTATGAATTGTGGGCATCATACCCAAAACCTAGACATGCCAGACTGTTTCCCATGTAAGGAAGGATGGCAAACAAAGATTCCACTGATGAGAAGAGTCCTTGACAACATTGTTTCTTAGTCTTGGAAAATGGGGGACACTAAAACTTAATAATGCTATATGGTTTGCCATGTTAGGAAGGTTGACAAACAAAGATTCCATAAACATTAGTTTGTCACTACCTCTTTGAATACATAGAGGTCTGCAAAGGAAACTATCTTGAATAACGCTTGAAAACACATGTAAAAAGGAAGAACTAGTTATTGTTGAAAGAATAATTCAGATGTAAGTTACTTGACACAAAGACAATTCATTCCAGTGCTGTGGCAAACTGCCATCGTTACCCTGAATATTTTCAAAGTTGTTATTAAAGCCAAAATATCAACGCGAAGACTTGTTTGTTTCATCATTTTCATGTTATTAAACTGAACTTCAGGAAAAGTCGGTTCAATTTTTTTTGGAAAGTTTTACAAAGGATATGTTCGTTATTGTTACAGCGGAGAAAAAGATAAAGTAATGTGAGTAATTCTCTGAAACTAAATCAAATCAGTTGACATTAAGGACGTGGAAGTCAATTAACTTCATGTCTTTTCTTATCCACACTTTGTTTCCGGGTTTTCACTGCCATTGTAGCTTACAAATATGGCTCTTCTTGAGAATGCTTTAGTCTTTGGATAGAATAAAACTCTATAAAGGAATTTTTCTCCTCAAATTTCTGTTAAACTGTAGAGCTTTTGAAGCATATTTCAATAATGTGTTTGAATCCAAAAATCATGCAAATTTTTTTAAATAAACGGTTTATATTTAGATTTACAGCACATGCCATCTCACCTTGGTCATGTTAATTTAAAGACGAGGAGATGATGGCGAAAACGAAATGACAGAAATTCTAGGAAAAAGTAAATTTCCTCTGACGCAGTTTCTGAAGACGCCTGAATTGGGAAAATATTTTATCTGCAGACCTTGGATTACATGATTTCCCCAGGGATACCCGTATAAAGATAATGTTCAGGGGAAGGTTTTGTATACACTGCTCGAGTTCCCTTCAGAGACAATATACGACTGAAATTGTTTAGCTTCTTTCTCACATATTAAGAGAGGCTATTGTGGAAGTACCAGGTTTGTGATGGGTAATGTGCCAAGGGAATAATAGACTTTCATAGGCAAATTAATTGATTCCTGTTACCAAATTTTATTCAAATTCATTATTCAATTGTCCTAAATAAATATATTTGTATACATACATAAAAACATACACATACGCCACACACACACATATATATATATATATATATATATATATATATATATATATATATATATATATATATATATATGTATATATATATATATATATATATATATATATATATATATATATACAGTATGTATGTATGCATATATTATCACTGGATGGGCGATGGATGAGTGCATAGGGGGCAGGAAATTAGGTTAATAGTTGTGACTTAATAAACGGATGAACTCAATGGTTTCATCTGTCCCCAGTATAGGGTATATTGACTACCAAATTAAGAAGCTTAAAGTAAATTAAGGACGGAATAAAAATCCTTATCATTATTTAAAAGGAAAGGTATCTATCATAAGCGTAGAAGGAGACGGTACTCCATTTAATGGGAAATTATTCTGTAATAATTCTAAATTAGTTTTTTACATGCAAGCATGTGGTAAATGGAGCCTCACCATGCCACTGATAAGAAGGATAGTCTCATGGTTTTAACATGAATTATGTATTTACTTCATTCAGTGTGTTACAGGACGAATGCGAAAGCTAAATATCGGGGTTATTTTCCAGAAAGAGTAAAAGAAGATTTTGGTGTGTCTCTTAACTAAAATTGTCCTTTTAATCGAATAGGAAAAATATTATCATTCCTTACTATACAAAACTGAAACGTTTATCAAATTCCTATCAATGCAAAACGATACCGTTTATTACCCAAAACTAGCGTCCTCAACACAAATTAAGACTTTCCAAGTCACCCCATTACATTCTAATTACGATTCAAAAGGAAAGGAAAATATCCACTCTAGGAGTTCCACAGCCTCTTTACTTCGTCAAAAGGGAATTGTCGTTAGCAGCCTCCTTAACCTCTTGCGACCTTCTCCCTCATCAAATATAGTTTGCACAGTCTGACACAAATGCAATCAATCTATTCCCCCGTGAGCAACGTGCTGCAATTAAGTGCACGTATTACTCGTGCTTCTCACTGCGTCGGCTAATTGGCTGTCACGCTTTGCAGTCCATCATAACGAACTACCAATATTAATTAACATACCAGTTTTTCATCCGTCGGGTATAATTTTTGTTTATGTCGCTGACATTAAGGAGTCATTTTGAATATGTCTCTGTCGTGATGAAGAATTACACGGCATACCACAAACGCCGATTCCGTTGTAATCTTAACGTCTTTGTCCTATTAATACTGTACCTAGTTCTCTAAAGAATTCTTACCATAATATTGTTATTTCCTGAATATTATCGGTAATAAAAACGTATTTTTGGAATATACCCACTCGGAAATAAAATGCTTAAGGAACGTAGATACGACACACTGCACGCTCTTTTAGATAAAGCTGATGTAAAATTGTGCAAATTTGGCAGTGCAGCAGATGGTCAGCTTTTCAATGCATCTCTAATCTGTTTATGCTGAATCCAGATTATGATGCACATGTTGTCGAACATCTCTCTCTCTCTCTCTCTCTCTCTCTCTCTCTCTCTCTCTCTCTCTCTCTCTCTCTTTGTGTTCTTTCTCTTTGTACAGAAGCAAAAGCACTCACTCACATATTTACGTATATCTAGCCATCTATTAATAAATGCAGCCTTTGGATTCCAGCAAGTATTCCGGAATGAGTTTGCCGTTCATAAGCCCTTTTCCATTCTGGTAACGTCAGGAGAAAAGAGGTACAATAGTTTAAAAACGGAAAGCTCCTGAATCCCAGGAGACAAGTATCATGATCGGTAGATCTTGCTCAAGATGCCACACACACACACACACACACACACACACACACACACACACACACACACACACACACACACACACACACACACACACATATATATATATATATATATATATATATATATATATATATATATATATATATATATATATATATATATATATATATATATATATATATATATATTTTTTTACTTCTTTTTATTTTACTCTATTTAGTAATCCTCTTAGCAGTCTCTAACACCTGCAAGAAGTTTGATGCAATACTCAGGTTTTAAGTAAGCCTTTTGCCTCTCAGGGTTCTCCTCTTGCACGTGCAAACTTACTCTTGTTGATTTTTTTTTTTCTGGGTTATTTCCGTCGACATGGTATTAAAGCATGACCTCGGTATTATTCTTCGACGAATGGGATACTGCTCTCACCTCCGGAATTCTCTTGGCCAACTTTCCTTTCACAAAACGACTGTTGATAAAGAAATCTAAAATGATGTATACTCCTCTTGTTGCAAAATAAGTTGTCTACTTTTTTTATCAGAAACATTTTATCCCCAACCGCAGTGGCCTAAAGGAGAAAGGTCTTTTTCACTTCAGGCGGCTCTACAAAGCTGGTCTATCCCCACCATCCCTTATTTACTTTTAGAGGGTCTGAAATATTCGGATAGCTAAGTGGGAAGCTTTTTCTTACGCTGCACCACAAGGCAAGAGCATTCTTGACTTTATTTCATTTTCTCTGGTGGTGGGGATATCTTATTTTTTAGCAGTTCGTTTTGTCATTTACTTTGCGATTAAATCAGGATTTTCTAGTTACTTTTAATTTTTATCTTCCAGGAGGGACAAGATGACAATCTCGAGCCATTTACCATAATATACTACTACTAATAGTGCTACTACTGCTACTTATGCCACTGCAGCAATAATAATAATAATAATAATAATAATAATAATAATAATAATAATAATAATAATAATAATAATAATAATGCAGAATTAGCACGTTTTCTCCTACCAGAGTTTGCTTTCCATTTTTTTTCCTACAACTTCAGTGACTATTCTATAATACCGATCTTTTATAATATATTCGAAGAGCCTTGTTTCCAAAGAAATAATCTTTTTTAATCTCCCAAAATTCGGTATAATTCACACTATAATAAATATTTTTGAAGAGGCAGACCAAATCATAAAGGCAAAGCTACAATGAAAACCATCCGCATTTCCTGTGATGTACATTCTTTTGAAGTCCTGTTATATGATTTTAAGCACTTTGTTTTTTTCTTACAACTAAAATCTTTCTGTTTCAAATTGCGCCCTGTTATTCGGAGTACTTCTTAATTTGGCTTTTCTTCTGCAAGATCCAGGTAGTAAAAGATTTATTTCTTCACGTTCGCCTCGGGATGCCATACTCTTTTTCTCGTAGGTATCGTCCTCAGCCGGTAGTTCGGAAATTTTTTGGTATCGTTACCCCCTGGGGCAGCGGTGTGATAGATGAAGTTATATGAGAAAGAAAAATGTTGGAATTCTTAATTCCACAGAACGATTACTTTTGAAAGTGCTTCGTTTCCCCCTAGAAACGGCTTCATTACCCCCACGGGGTTAGTTACCCCCAGTTTGAGAACCACTGTTCTAAGGAATGTCTTCTCCCGAAAATTTTCCCCTCATTAACGTGGTCTCAAACTGCTTGCTAGTGGTTTTCTTTCATTTTTGATCTCCCCTCCTTCTCAAAAAGAGAGGGCCACGTATCTAGAATCACGTTAAAAAAAAAAAAAACAAAATATATATATATATATATATATATATATATATATATATATATATATATATATATATATATATATATATGGAAGACAATTAACACAAGGGAATGAATTTGAACAAAATCAAAATGGAAGTCTGTACACGGGTAGAAAAAGACTCTTTCTTCACATTCTCCTCGGAATACCATAGTCTTTTTCTCATAGGTTTCGTTCTAAGCGATGTCTTCTCCTATCTGTAAGGTCGAAATATCCCGTCTTTAATGTCGTCACAAACCACTTGCTTGTTGTTTACTTCCATTTGGGTCTCCCATTCTTCTCAGAAGAGAAGGCCACGTATCTAGAATCAGGTTCGGAAAAAAAATTATATATGAAAGACAATTAGCAAAAGGGAATGAATTTGAAGAAAATCAAAATGGAAGTCTGTACACTGGGGAGTTAAAATAGGAGAAAGTTTACTTTGCGTTTATGCATTTATAAATTTCTATAAAAATTGCATATATTAGCAGTAAGTAAGCATTCATGATAAAAACAAGTAAAAAATACTCCGAAGTTTCCACAACGAAATAGAGTTTTCTGTACAGCGTATAATCAAGGCCACCGAAAATAGATCTATCTCTCTGTGGTCTCGGTGTAATGCTGTGTGAGCAGCGGGCCATGAATCTTTAACCACAGCCCGGTGGTGGCCTGTCCTATATCGTTGCCAGATGCACGATTATGGCTAACTCTAACCTTAAATAAGATAAAAACTCCTGAGGCTAGAGGGCTGCAATTTGATATGTTTGATGATTGGAGGGTGGATGATCAACGTACCAATTTGCAGCCCTCTAACCTCAGTAGGTTTTTAAGATCCGAGGGCGGACGGACAGACAAAGCCGGGACAATAGTTTTCTTTAACAGAAAACTAAAACAAGAACGAGCTGAATACTTGATGAAGAACGCCGCAGAACAGCACACAATCCATTTGTCCTTGCAACTGACACCTAAATTGCCACGACCACAATAAATTACTCAGAGCCCTCACACTCCGGCACAAGCAATGGACCTTTACGACATGAGAGTGTTGGAAGTTGAAAGGTTATTCTAGAAATCCAGCGAAATAAGCTGGAAAGGTATTGGAAATGGATTCTTCATAGCTTAACTTGCAATTATATAAAATTATTGTTCTTCAGTAATATTCAATAAAATGAAATGTCAATGATCTGCCGTTGAAACCTTACTTCTTTTACCTATTTTTTTACAATAATATTCACTCTGTCTCTGTCTGTCTGTCTGTCTGTCTGTCTCTCTCTCTCTCTCTCTCTCTCTCTCTCTCTCTCTCTCTCTCTCTCTCTCTCTCTCTCTCTCTCTCTATTTAGATATATATATATATATATATATATATTTAGTCTATTTTATATACAATCATCAGTTATATATTAATAAATATTTAGATGATTAAAAACAATTATATCAGTTATTTAATTTCCAACCATCAATTGTTATTAATGAAATATTTACCTGTTACAATTAAGTTATAACTTGGAAACATAAAGATCAAAAAGAATTCGGGAATCTCTGGTCAAAAAGGTCAACTAAAACGAAAAAAAAAAAATATCAGAGTAAACATCCAGAAAAAGATGAACAGAACACATATACTGGCGTGGCGGCAGAATAAATAACTTCGGAGAAATCGGCTGTGAAACCTTTTCCGGCCGAATGAAGCCGGAAGCTTCGGGCTGATAATTATATATCCACTTGAGCCTCCATCGACCTGCTGCGGATCAGGTTACGCCCTTACGGCATTCCTCCTAACAAGCCATAAAGAAGGAACTCAAGAGTTGTCCCAGAGGTCTCGAGTATATCATATGATATCTGATTCTCTCTCTCTCTCTCTCTCTCTCTCTCTCTCTCTCTCTCTCTCTGTTTCAGTAAATATATAACTTTATTGTTTATACATCGAGATCATAGAGAAAGAGGTACCTGTTGCCTGTTTGTACGTCTGATGTATGTTTCATGTACGCCTGCAAGCACACGCAGTCAGATTATGAGAGAGAGAGAGAGAGAGAGAGAGAGAGAGAGAGAGAGAGAGAGAGAATGTTTGTAAATGATGGATTTATGTGTTCGAGGCATTAGGCACATCCAAGTACTGCTCAGGTACTAATATATATATATATATATATATATATATATATATATATATATATATATATATATATATATATATATATATATATATATATATATATATATATACAACATGCACACACGCATATATGAGTATGTGTTTAGATCATGAATGATCTACTCGTAACGAGATTAGCTTATACTATTATATCTCCTCTGACTTTATTATTATTATTATTATTATTATTATTATTATTATTATTATTATTATTATTATTATTATTATATTATTATTAGAATAAATTATGCTCTCTCTCTCTCTCTCTCTCTCTCTCTTTGATACCATGCGCTGAAAAATTCATTCAAAACTATTTTCTTTTTGTTCCCGTGCTTTGTTACAGCAGTGTTAATTGTAACGCCCGGGGCGCTACACCAGCAATGAAAATGATGTCCAATTTCAAACCGCTGATGGAAATCTACAATTAAATTTTTGATTGTAGGTTACACAATAATTTACTATACACCTGTTTGGGAAGTACCAAGTTTCCTTTGTATAACACTACATGTGAAATCCAATGGAACAAAGGACGTCCATTACAAAACCCAAATAATTGCTTGTTTAATTCCTTCGTCCTTTGTGGACCTCTCATTAAGCTGTTTGTGTAAGCACTAGTGGTTTGGAAGGTAGTCATTAACAATTGCCTTTTATATGCCGAGAGGTTTTTGTCTGGTGTATAGTACTGTGGAATTCACGAAGTAGTATTACACCTGATCTCTGAAGTAACTTTCTTGCTATTTTTAATAGAGAGCATTTAACATTCTAAACAACAAGAATGAATAGCTCATAGGATGCCACTACGGGAGGGGAGGAGAGAGAGAGAGAGAGAGAGAGAGAGAGAGAGAGAAAGAGATGATGACTTTTCATTCTGGACCTGAAAGTACCTACTAAAAGATAATTCCTAATATGTTGTTTTAGTGGTTCCAAAAAACAAAACTGGAATAAGCTTCACGTAAGTATTATGAGGATTCCTCTCTCTCTCTCTCTCTCTCTCTCTCTCTCTCTCTCTCTCTCTCTCTCTCTCTCTCTCTCTCTCCTCATCTAAAATGCAAATTATTAATATGTCTTTTCAGTAGTTCAAAAAATAAAAAATAAAAAAAACTGGAATAAGCTTCACGTAAGTATTATGAGGATTCTCTCTCTCTCTCTCTCTCTCTCTCTCTCTCTCTCTCTCTCTCTCTCTCTCTCTCTCACACACACACACACACACAAACACACTTCAGTACAAATTATAACTATTTATTGCATTGATATAACTTGTAAAGCAATCTTGATAATTAATTCCTTCAGTTTCCTTTGTTACGTTCGGTTTTTGCCATACATTTCAACTTCTTTCATTACCACTTTATCATTTTCTCCATCTCGTCTTCTTTGTCCTCGTGAATGTTTTTGCCCTATACCTTTATAATTAATTAATATCATCATACTTGTTCGAAGGACAGTGGTTTTTTTTGTGACAGCTTTTTATTTCTTTACGTTTTTTCCTATACGTTATTTTGCCTTTAAAGATGCTATGGTAATGTTTGGAGAAAAAAGAACAGAAAAACACTAAAATTTACAGAGTAATAGTGTGTAAAAGTAAATTAATGAATAAATGAATACATAGAGAAACAAATAAAAAGTTGTTTGGAAATAAACAAATAAAACACGAACGAAAAACAACGATGCTTTAAAGCAGTATTACCTTCTCATCTTTTGTAACAGACAGAAAAAACTAATGAGTTTAATACCATAAAAACAAGACATAAATGTTAATGCACTGCAAAATGATTGGTTTGCAGCAACTAAAAAGCCATACACAACAATCTTGATATCGCAAGCTCTTCAGCCCTAATTGCAATAAAGACTATGTCCTTTGGTAATGGCCTAAACCACGATTACAGTCATTTCTAGCAAATTTTCAATGCCTATGATTTTAAGTTCAGTGAAAGGAAAACAAGTAAAAAATGAGCAGAAGTTTTTCTCAGCACAGTCGAGTATTCTGTGCAGCTTATAATGCTGTACGAAAGTCTCAGCCACGGCCCATGAAACTCTCAGCCACGGCCCATGAAACTTTCAGCCATGGCCCGGTGATGGCCTATGCTCTTGGCACCTGTGGCGGTACCAGACCCACGATCATGGCTAACTTTAACCTTAAATAAAATAAAAAAAAAAAAAAACTACTGAGGCTACAGGGCGGCAATTTGGAATGTTTGATGATTGGGGGTGAATGACCAACATTCCAATTTAAGATAAGAGGGTGGACAGAAAAATTGCAGATGGACAGACAAATAGCCATCTCAAAAATGAGCTTGCAATTTATTAGCAGTGTTAATTATGAGAAGTACTCAGATTTCTTAACACTGTTGCATTTTTATGGTGTATTATGTAGTTTTAAAGGATACACTTTCTTATGCGTTGCTGTTTGCAAAAAAAAAAAGTCATTCGTGAATGCTGAGCCTTATTTTATTTTGTCTTTATTGGTAAATTTTATGTTTATGCCGACTATTTTGACACTAAAGCTTTATCAACAACAAATTTCAACACAATTAAGAAAATTATGAATTTTGGATATTGATGGTTTTCTGTTGATCTGCACAAGAACCTGTTTCTATGTTTTATATTGTATTTTCTACTAAATGAGAATAACACCCTCATAGTCACTTTATTTAGAGCTCTGATGATATGTATTAAATTTTCTTTAGTTAAGAATTGTTTGAACACCCCAACAAAAAAAAAAAAAAAAACCATGAAATTCATTTTGGTTACTGATGTTTTCCAACAGCATCCCATAAAATTGTATGGTTCCTTTTATGTCCATAATCACGAATGAAGCATGGTCCTGTTTATAAACAATAGCTACCAAGGAAAAAAAATTATGAGATAACCGATAAAAAAATTAAGTTATATTTGTATCCAACGGCCAATGGATAAGCAGTGTATATTCCCAGCCTAAGCTAACAGTAAAACGAGAGTTTCTGTAAGTTATGCGTTGCTGTTTGGAGAAAGATTAAATTTGTCTAATTAATCCCGCTCTGGAAATTTCCTAAGTAAAATGAAAACCTAATGAAAACTTGGGATACTTATTGCGTGATCTGCAATGCACATAAAATTCAGTCATCAGAAAAACAGGCAAATTTTTTTACAAATTAAATCCTGCTTTAAGCATCAATCACATTTCAGGAAGCATGTCTTAGTGATGGCTTCCGTCCAGGATATTTTCATTTTCGTGCTTTGCTCTAAATTGCTGCACTAAAATTGTACTATTAGAGTGAGAATTTTATAGTGCATCAATATTCTTATAAATTATGAGCTAAATGGGTAACCCAGTCACGTAGCGACACATTCCAGTCATAGTAATCGCAATACATAGAAACTTTGAAATATCTCATATATTAAATTACTGTAATTTGGATATCCACTCGTGTTAACATTCTTAATTACGTTGGAAATCATTGTTAATAAGCTTTTATATTCTAAATTATCGACATAGTCTCTCCATTCAGACCTCAGTGTAAACAGTAAGTATTCATGGTAATACCTGAAGCTACCCAATCAGAATTCAAGTTACAGTCGTTGTTAGCAGCCAATTGGAACGCACTAAATATTTCCAGGCCAAACTAACGGTACTTGGAGAGTTACTCTCTCTTAAGCGCGTCTGTTCAGAGAAAAGCGTAATTCGAGAAAGTTGATCTTTTATATATATATATATATATATATATATATATATATATATATATATATATATATATATATATATATATATATATATATATATATATATATATATATATATATATATATATATATATTGATATATAAACTAGTTAATTGCATATATGATGGGAATTAATATGATAAGTACATCTCTAAGACGTAATTGCTATAGTCTTTTATTTATTCTTTACTCATATAACCTTACCTATATTCCTAATTACAAAGTCTCATGAAAACAGAAAGGTGATTCTGGTCTTCTGATCTAATTCAGAAATCGACTGGAATATGAACAGAAATATTTCCGTCTCTCTTGGCAATTAATAGTTAAGCGTCGAAATAGCTCATCAATGGGGTCAGTAGCTTCCTTCGATATATATATATATATATATATATATATATATATATATATATATATATATACATATATATATATATATATATATACATACATATATATATATATATATATATATATATATATATATATATATATATATATATATATATATATATATATATGAAATTTTATCACACCGTGGTTTATATACAATCATGAAGGTACAAATGTGCTTAATATCAAATTTACGCTACCTCAGGAATATCTCTGATGGAGAATTATCGCCGAAAGGAATTTATAAGTGATAAATGTATTGGTACTGCCGGGTCACGATCCTCGACACAGAACTTACCTTGCTGGGTAAGTTCTGTGTCGAGGGATCGTGACCCGGCAGTACCAATCCATTTATCACTTATAAATTCTCCTTCGGTGATAATTCTCCATCGGGGATATTCCCGAGGTAGTGTGAATTTGATATTAAGCGACATTTGTATCTTCATGATAATATATATATATGCATGTATTTATTCATTTATATTGTGTGGCTAAAATACTGATTTTATCATTGTTAACCTAATGTTCCCTGTATTATTTTAACGGACGATATTAAGAGAAAAGTACAGAAATACTTTTACGGAAACAAACTAAAAAACTACTGAGAGATATTTGATGGTGATTTTATCAGGCAAGTATTTTTAACTGACAAGTCTAACGAGTTTAATTATGTACTAATTATGTTGGCATGGAAGAGGTAAGACATTAAATTGTGCCTTAGTGTTCAAAATCATTAAATCATCGAAAACTCTTTCATCACATCATATCTACTCTGTAGCTGCACCAATTTGACCATTTCTGACAAAAGGGATTCAGATTTTAATTACGAGAAAAATAATTAATTCTGTAAAACAACATGATTTTCTTTTTTTTACCCTTGCGAATACTATATTTCTTAAAATTTTGTCTTAAGAATATCTTCTCTCCCCAAATAGACCCCTGTTTCCGCAGATCAAAAATAATATGATATCATACAATTTAACGATGTCTCGACTCTCAGTAAATTAATTGACAGAAATATGAGTTCGGTCCGTGAATTCAGTAATATATTTATAACATATAAGGTTCCATAATTGACCTGGAAATTGAGTAACCCCAATTTATGATAAAGAGAGAAACTGAAGACAACGTCATTCCGCTGCAGTCACTGAGAGAAATTACATCATTATATCCAAAGAATTACCTACCATGGAACGTAATTAAAAAGTTTTGCTAGCATTTCTTTAAACGCCGCGGAAGACTTTCTTCCTAATTACGTAATCAGTCATGGAGGGAGAGAGAGAGAGAGAGAGAGAGAGAGAGAGAGAGAGAGAGAAGGGGAAGTTGGAGGTTGGTGGTAGTGGGGAGATAAGAGCCCAGTGGATCGGAACTTCTTCCTCTAATCCTGAATTGGACTTTTGAGCATTTTTCACTCAGTCTACTCGTGCTTCACACTAGGCTGTAAAGCCTGATGCTCGTTTCATGTAATGGAGATTTTATTTCAGTCTTCCATACGGATCTTCATTACTACTACAACATCAGTTATAGCTTCTGGAGTTTCTGCATATGTTGATATTGCCTAAGTTCAGCCAGTTTCAAGAATTCTTGAAATATAGCCAAATATCTCAATTATTCCAGTGACTTAGCAATTCTTCTGTGCTTTCTTAATCTTACCTTGTCATGTACTATAGATATGGAATGGTTGCCTTTTACTGGTCAACTAAATCGTGGCGAAAAGATAAATCTCTCTTCTTTTTCTTTGAGCAAATGTGATGCCTTCACGAGCACCTAGTTTTGACGCTGTTTCTCAAAATTAACTGTGGCGAGAATTCCCGTTCCATTCTCGTTCAGTTCCCAAAATATTAATGGCACGAGAGACGCTTCTGAGATCTTCTTATCCTTTTCCCCTTGAATGATTTAACATTAACCACCTGTTTATATTCGAAGTAACAAAAGGCCATCTGGTATTTAAAGGTTATCTTCACCATCGAGATCACGATTATTAGGTAATACCTATTGATCATCATAAGCCCGAGGTAAAGAAAGTGAAATTCAAATGGCACCATGTATCTATATAAGCACTTGGGAGCTTCAAGACTTAAATCTCTCCCTGTTTAAAAAAATTGATTTTTATCCCATCGACTCCTATTAACAGCAATCCTTCCCCAGAGAACGTTTGGTATTATTCATATTACTTGTCAACATAACAATATTCAATACATAGTTTCAGCCACTACCTTTATAATGGATATTTAATTACCCGTTCTTATTTTGACGGGAGTATCACGAATTCAAAGTTAATTAATGGACTGTTATAGCTGGCTAATGACCCCCGCTGTTACGCACAAAAAAAAAAACTACATTATTCGGGAGCATGATGCTCTAGATTAACATGAGTATCAAAACGCATCCCCAATTTATTGTTAATTTAGATGATGAGAGTCGAATTTTATTTTTTAGTTTTCCTACAAAATACCTGTCACTTTCCTGTTAATTTTAGAATTTCGGTGTCTTTTGTTTGCCGCACAGTTACGTTATATCATTTGTTAATCGTCTTCCACTAATTCTATTGGATATGGATGAGATTTGATCTCGTCTTGATATTGTTCTACGCTTTTCCTAATCCGTTTACGTGGCTGCAACTTCCCCCATCCTCTCTATAGCAATTTCAACCTAATGGAATCCATTAGCGGCGCCGTTCGTCTGCAATTTGTATTCATCTTATTTTATGACATTACGCAGTTCATTACATCCTTCTCAGCCTAATCCTTCGATTTCACTCCCCCTCCCTCCCCCCGGCCCGTGATGTTTCAGACTGAAGTCTGTAGCAGTTTTTGATCACACTTTTTTGAGCTCCTTTTCATTATTAACCTAACAGGAATTTATTTACGTTATTTTAACATACGGATGACGTAATTCTGTAAAAGTTAAAAGACGGAAAAAGAATGAAAAGTAGAGATGACTTCCACCAGATCTTGTGTACTTTTAAAACTGAGATAGATAACCGTCTTCATGTAATCTCTTGAGATCAGCTTTTCACACGAAAATCGTTACGTTAAAAGTTGAAAATGCAACAGAGAATTTCTCGCTTTTCTAATTACTTAAACATGGATCTTCTCTTCTCATTTTATATATAAATATATAAATAAATAAATAAATATATATATATATATATATATATATATATATATATATATATATATATATATATATATATATATATATATATATATATATATATACATATACATATACTTATATGTATATATACATATATACATATATAGGCTATATATATATACATATATATACAATTTTCAGTGTAAACACGTTATGTAAATCCCACAAAACTTCGAAGAGATTATATCCACTCCTCTTCAGAATGCTAATACTCTTGATTTTGATAATGTTTCACAGATAAAAAAAATCCCCATCCTTATATTAAACTCAAATGACGATAAAGAAAATGACAATGCAGTAATTTTCTTGGATACGTGTAATCCGTTCTGATTGTAATAGTAGCATTTTTTGGGTGTTTCCGCACTAAAAGGCATTAATGGCCTCAAATATTGTTTCAATACAGTTTTTTGAAACATGAAATACCTTTTTATGGGAAAAATGCCATTATCTAAACCTTCCCCGATAAAAGCCGATAAAAGAAGACTAAAATGGCATGATGAAACCTTTTAGTAAGGTTCTATTTTTTTTTTTTTTGACTGAAAGATTTTATGAGTCTAGAAAAACGGAAGGATGAAGTGAAATACCAAGCGTAGCTATAAAAGGAACGTTAAGTTGGATATTAAAAGGTGGAGGAAGAATGCAGTTTGATTCAAAACGTAGAGACTCTCGGAGCTGAAAGATTGACAGAAATCCTTAAGAAGTTTATTATTTGCGTGGCAATGGACGTCTGTTAAATTCAAAACGGGGAATAAAAAAAGGGGTTCGGGGCTCGATAGCGATACGACGATAGTTCAAGGACGGTGGAAGGAGGGACTTTTCGTTATTGTTACATAACTAAAGAGAGAATAATTTACAGCTATAGAGGAAGAAAAGGAGAAAGTGATGAACGTGGAAGTAGTACCAATGTGATGTTCAGTGGGAGAAGGAACCAAAGAGGAAAGTGAGAAACGAGAAAGTGGTACCAATAAGATATTCTTGCTGGGAAAAAGGAGATAAATGGTGTAATTGGATCCTCAAATGGATCATGAAAAGCAAGATGCAAATGATCCAGGGAATGAACGTAGTCTTGAGAAGGGGGAAGTATATTCGCACCTGAGGCCGGGAAACTCACGTAGAAATCCTTTACACGCTTCTATATGGCCAGGGAGTCCCCCTCCGCCCCCTTCCCCTAAAAAAAAGGGCCACTTTTAGGTTATATAAAAACTTATCCTTAATCATTGCAGATAAAAAGTTCAAATAACCCATTTTAAAATGAAATATTTTGCCAAAGGTGTACCTTATTTTCATGACTATAAACTAATGTGGAGAGGCCAGGAAACTGAGTTTGGATTCATCCATTATCTTGGTGGTACCCTTGCTATGCATGAGACAGTTATTTGCTACAACGCATATTAGTAGCAAGGAATAAGGCTTCCCCACTAGACCAGCCCTACCCTCAATTAGCTGTCTGCTAAAGAGTTCAGCCTGGTTCGGTCATAAACTAGGTTTAGGCTTCCATGCAAATTTCTGTCCCAGAATAGTGCTTCTGGTATTCACTCTCCTAGACCACGGGTTTGAAAATTATAAGGTGCTAAGAAAAGGTGTCTAAATTTTATTTAAAGTTGATATGAAAATCATAAGTAAATAAAGTCTATATAGATACAAGGGAAATGAAAACACGAATCACAGATATGTTAGGAGACATATTAATTAAGAAATTTGAGAGACATGGGTTTTTCTTGTAAGACATGTTAAGGACTTTAAACGATATAATCTTTTCTAATGAATTTTTTACACGAATCTGAATTAACAAAGGTCAGAAAAAAGTACAAAAACAGAGTTATATACACATTTACTAATATATATTTATATTAATTTTCTTCTTCATGACAGGGCCAAGCTCTCTCTCTCTCTCTCTCTCTCTCTCTCTCTCTCTCTCTCTCTCTCTCTCTCTCTCATGCATACCGATGTTATCTTTCTCTACCCCTTTATTCTCACACATGGACACCAATGCTCTCTCTCTCTCTCTCTCTCTCTCTCTCTCTCTTTCATGCACACCGATGCTACCTTTCTCTACCCCTTTTATCCTCACATATGGACACCAATGCTCTCTCTCTCTCTCTCCCTCTCTCTCTCTCTCATGCACACCGATGCTATCTTTCTCTACTCCTTTATTCTCACACATGGACACCAATGCTGTCTCTCTCTCTCTCTCTCTCTCTCTCTCTCTCTCTCTCTCTCTCTGTATGTGTTCTCTTTCTCCCTCGGTCTCAAACGCACAAAGGCTAGCATGCGTCATCAGTCACCTTCATCTCTCTCTCTCTCTCTCTCTCTCTCTCTCTCTCTCTCTCTCTCTCTCTCTCTCTCTCTCTCTCCGGGTCACACCCAAAAACGCAAACTCTCTCTCTCTCTCTCTCTCTCTCTCTCTCTCTCTCTCTAGAATCCCTTTGATGAAAGAATGACGGCTTAGTTATAAGGAAAGCAAAAGGAGGCGTATTAAGCTATTCGCCTGATGGAGCTTTGATGAGGACATATGAATTAGGGTCTTTCTCTCCAAATTCTTTTTGACGAAATTCCTCTCCAGGTGAGCAAAATGAAAGCAAACTTTTTCGGGAAAAATCCTCTTCAACTTCACCGAAAAATCTTGAGCCTCCAAGGGAAGCGATTAATTTGTCATGGAGGGATGGGCATTTAAAAGGCCGGGGGATTTGGAGGTGGAGGTGGCGGGGGGAGGGGTTGAAGGAGATGGCATTGAAGGCAGGAGGATAAGCGTGAAATGCAGAACACGGGGAGAGGAAGAGGGAAAAGAGAACTGAAAGGTGTTGGGATAAATACGCGATCGCTAATAATCATGAGATTTGAAAAGATGTGAATCATTCGGTATCCCCAGATCAGAAAACGTAAATATAAGCTTCCATGTAAGCTCCCGTCTAGTTCGTGTTCCTTATTTTTCGTTCCTTGGCCATAATGGATAGATATTCGTTGAATGCAGATGATCAGACGATAGAAGAGAGAGAGAGAGAGAGAGAGAGAGAGAGAGAGACGAAGACGAAAGCTGAAGAGGTTAATCTGAATTTCATATTAACAGCACTAGGAGCTGATGAAAATGGGGCTGAGTTACTGACGCTTACCAATAAGTGCTCCTGAGAGACAGATCGAGGTGTGTAATATGTTTCTTTATGAGGAAGTCCAATCTAAGAGATTGGATTAGAGGAATAATAATATTACCCTTGCATAATCGTGAGGTGAGAGACATGATATGAGATCATTATGTTACTATTTAATTCTACAAATACCTGTGGAACATTTATCGAAGTTTTTGGTTAGTTTCAGACAAAACATAATACCTATTTAACGATAACCAAGAGAGAAAACAAATATACTCGTATACTCATATAAATGAACAGTTGTCCAGAAGTAATGATAATAAACAAGTCAATAGATCACACAGTGTTATTATGGCAACACACGTTATCCATTTGACCGTCAAATTTACAAGCAACGGTACCTCAAACCCTTCTGGACAGACCGTTTCATATATATACATATAAATATATATATATCCCCTCCCCTTTCCCTATCCCCCCCTCTTCCCCTCCTCCCCCCCACATCCTCTAGTCTCACAGCGAAAAAGTTCCTCATTGGATTGATCGATATCGTACTCGGCTAGCACTCTCCTAGGCCCGTGTTCGATTCTCCGGCCGGCCAATGAAGAATTAGAGGAATTTATTTCTGGTGATAGAAATGCATTTCTCGGTATAATGTGGTTCGGATTCCACAATAAGCTGTAGGTCCCGTTGCTAGGTAACCGATTGGTTCTTAGCCACGTAAAATAAGTCTAATCCTTCGGGCCAGCCCTAGGAGAGCATTTTTTCAGCTCAGTGGTCTAATTAAACTAAGGTATACTTAACTTTTAACTGACAGTGAAAAATCTCAAGCACTTCACTGTGTTACATCGGGGTGCCTCACAATGATCTGGATAAGAACAAAATCAGCTGTATAGTTACAGGTAATAAAACCGGCAGATACAGCTCTGTCCAGAAATTTTTCCTTTACAAAAAATTGGGGAAAAGTAAAATTCTCCAAAGTATTCCGCTTCATATACATTATGTTAATTTGCTCTATTTCAGACTATGATCCCCTCCAAAAAATCTGAAATAAGTTCTTTGTATCATAATGACTGGAGAATGACTGGAGGAAGAATGTCTGCAGCTCAGTTGCTGCAGAGAGCCGGAAATAGAGAGGAGTGGCGAGCCATGATTGCCGACGTCCTTGAGGATATGGACCTGGATGATGATGATGATGATGATAAATGACTTTTGAGGCACTGGTAATAATCAGATAAACAGATAATCCCCCCTTCACGGAGGAAAAAAAGAGACATTCCTAAATTGGTCAAAATTTAAAACGAAGCATTGTATACAAGTAAATGTTGATAATCCATGGTCATACGCGAACATTTCAGCATAAATTGAAATCCAGTTATGCATATCACCCATAAAAAAGAATAGCACAATGCTCCACAAGTGGGAATGAGGTAATGAAAAATAATTTTGTCAACTAAATACACATACACTCACACATACACACGCACATGTATATATGTATGTGTGTATGTATGTATATACATATAAGGATGCGTGTGTGTATGTGTCAGTGTATGTGCATTTGGTTAACATAATTATCTTGCACTATTTCATTCCCACTTCTGGTGTATTGTGTGGTTTTTTTATGTGTGATTCAGATAATTCTATTTTAGTTTTATGCATCAGTGTTTGCTGGTGATCATGAATTATCAGTATTTGATTATATCATGTTTATGTATATGTATATATATACATATATTTATATATATTGATATATAAATATATATATATATATATATATATATATATATATATATATATATATATATATATATATATATCTGAGATATAGTTTGTGTGTGTGGGAAATAAATAAGAGATGGAGAGATATTGTATTAAGTGAAGATAGCAATTACGAGGATGGAGAACGGAAAGACACATTGGTGGCAGGGCGATAGAGTGGCTGACCAGGGTTTGTATGTTACTTATGGATGGCGGGAATTTGTTAATTTGTAATAGGTGACGGAAGTGATGGTTCCAATGTAAACGGACGAAGGTGATACATTCTTTTTATTTCTTAGAATAAAAAGAATGTTTACAGTAGGATTTTGATTGGGAGAGTAAGACAGATGACAAAGGGATTGGTACAGGAAAAACAGTCTAGGTTTAGACACAAGAGAAAATGGTACAGGAAAAACACTTTAGGTTTAGACACGAGAGAAAATGGTACAGGAAAAACACTTTAGGTTTAGACACGAGAGAAAATGGTACTGGAAAAACAGTTTAGGTTTAGACGCGAGAGAAAATGGTACAGGAAAAACACTTTAGGTTTAGACACAAGAGAAAATGGTACAGGAAAAACACTTTAGGTTTTTAGACACGAGAGAAAATGGTACTGGAAAAACAGTTTAGGTTTAGACGCGAGAGAGAAAATGGTACAGGAAAAACACTTTAGGTTTAGACACAAGAGAAAATGGTACAGGTAAAACACTTTAGGTTTAGACACGAGAGAAAATGGTACAGGAAAAACACTTTAGGTTTAGACACGAGAGAAAATGGTACTGGAAAAACAGTTTAGGTTTAGACACGAGAGAAAATGGTACAGGAAAAACAGTTTAGGTTTAGACATGAGAGAAAAATGTGTGAATAAAAGTTTGATAAAGAGCATTTATATCAGAAGTTATACAATGGAGGGAATATGCTGTATGCGGAACACACATGAACATTGGAAATAGCATAAAATTGTAGAGAACAATGTTGTAGAATTTTTATGTAGAAAATCAGTTTCTTAAGAAAGAAAAATTTTAATGATTGGGTATATATCAAACTATGCAGAGGAGTGAGTACCAATCTGGTGTAAAATTAATGCCAAGACAACGGTATGTTATTTATCCACGGCTGTTATGTATCGTTATAGATGAAGTAAGAGTAAGAGAATGAGTGTAAAGTTACTGTATTAGAAAATGCGTCACAGAATGGACTATGTATTGGTTGATGGTTACAGATAACACAGTGCTGATTTAGGTTTGAAAACTGAGAGGAAATGTGAACAAGAGTAAACTTACTCTTACTGAATTGAATTGAACGGGAGAGCTGACTCCTTAAGGCCCCATCGTAAAGTAAGTATATATAGCTACCTTATGAATGAAGGGATTTGCTTTAAATTTTTACCACTTATTCTTCAACTAATATTGAAAATTTTCATTGCGGGAAATTAAGAAATTCGACTTTAAAGTTATTTTTTTTTTTTGCATTTGATAAAAAGATTTTAAAACTTTTCAAAAATAATATGCAAAATTTTCACGCAAAAATTAATTTCCTACATACAAATCCAGATATATAGTTATACTACCCTCTGTAAAAGTTTCATGGAATTTGGTTCAGTCTTCTTGGAGTTATAAGCATTTATTTAAAAAAAAAAACTAAGTTTTGAGAAAACAGCAAAAGGAAAAAAAATTAGGGTTATTTTTTAATAACTATGAAACTATGACAGTTAGAAGGCTGATTTTTGCACAAAAACTATTTTGTCATATAGAAATATACCCTGAAATTTACAATATAATCGAATTCATAGAAATTTGCACTCTCTCGATTTATGTTACCTTCAATCTGCATTATATATATATATATATATATATATATATATATATATATATACATATATACATACATGTATATATAATATATATACATATATGTACATATATATATATATATATAATATATATATATATATATATATATATATATATATATATATATATATATACATATATATATATATATATATATATATATATATATATATATATATATATATATATATATATATATATATATATATATATGCATGTACATTTTGTATTTATCAGTGCAGTTTTTCATAACAAAAATTCATTAATATATGCTATCAATATAATGTTTTCTCCATAACCTATAAAAAATAGTAGGCTATATGCTATCAGAGCGAATTTGTTTTTCATAAATTAATATATAAATAAATGCCCTACTGAGGTTAGGCCAGGACATGGTATTCTAGGAAAGGTTTGTTCCCATCGTTTTACACTAGCCCTAAAGTTTTCTTCATAACCTATAAAAATATATGCTATCGATATAAAATTTCTTCATAACCTGTATACGCTACCACTGTACGTGATTTCCGTTCTGATATCGGAGAGGCAAATAAACAAACAACTGCGAGGATAAAGTAAACAAACGCTGAACAACCAAGCCTACACAAGTCACGAGTCAGACGACAACTCACTGCAGTAAAATCAAGCTTTGTGGTCTTATATAATTATCATAATATTATGAAAAATAGTAATCACTAATTAGAATACCACTAATCACTAAACTGCATATCGCTAATATAGGAAAACCTAAGCCTTACCTAGATATGGGTGTTCTGGTGTAGTTGCTATCCCAGGCCGGACAATTACCGTTTGCTTCCGTCCATATCTTATAACGAACTTACGAGACGCAATCGTTCAAATTTCTCCCTCATCAGGGTGGTACTTCTCTTGTTTATGGCAATGGAATTGCGTGAATGCACTACACGGTAAGAAAATCCGAAAAGGAAATGCGTCACAAAGTGCTAGGATATCGCTTGAACCAGAACTACACACAAATCGAGATGGTTTATTGGTAAAACCCGACGCTGTGTTTGGAACTGTTACGTACTTATATAATTTTGTATTTCCGAAAATACGCAGTAAAAATATGTCAAGAAATATAAAATATTATATTATACTAGTTGGCATGGTACATTTGTGATACGACTATGACGGAGTTCAAAATATCGAGATACATACTGTAGATATATATTTACTTTGATTTGATATTTTTTTTTAGAGAACGAACCAGCTCTTATCGTAGAAAATGGGTAGTTTTAGTAGGACACGAGTACAAATTCTCAATTTCTACTATCCAGAATTGGCAAGTCATACAGACATTGTACGACAATTTTTCGCTCAATGTCGCTCACACAGCGATATCGAGATACATAGAAACATATTTATTCTGATATATTTTTTTTTTTTTTTTTTTTGAGAGAGAGCCAGTTTTTATCGTAGATAATGTGTATTTTAGTAGGAGAGAAAAGTATATTTCTAACTTCCACCTAAAAAGCCATACAGAAAATTTGCGACAATTTTTCGTTCAGTGCCGCTCAAATGCCTGTAAATGCGGTGAACAAAAAAATGTAAAAATCCACAAAAAAATTTTTTTAGCAATAATATTTCAGGATATGTTTATTTAGACATATACCAGTCCAAAACTGTAAAAAACTAAAAATCGATAACTCCTCGAAATTCGGCGATCAGGCATGCCCTTGCATACAAAATTTAGGCCAAAGGCCGAGCGCTGGGACCTATGAGGTCATTCAGCGCTGAAACGGAAACCGGTAGTAAAAGGTGTGATACAAAGGTGTAACAGGAGGAAAACCTCAAAGCAGTTGCACTATGAATCAATTGTTAGGAGAGGGTGGAGAGTAAGATGGAAGAAAGAGAATATGAAAGGAAGTACAGTAAAAGGAACGAAAGGGGTTGCAACTAGGGGCCGAACGCACACTGCAAAGAATCATAAATATTGCCTGCAGTACACCACATGAGGTGCACTGCCTTCACTGCCCGCTTATGGGGGGCAGTGTGTGCAAAATGGGGTTAAATTTCGCAGTATGCAGAGAGAAGTCGATGTAGGTATATAAAATGACTAATGCTACAGAAACTTTTTTCTTTTTCTTCTTCTTCTTCACAATGGATTATTTTCACGAATCAACAACTACCAAAAGCCTGGCAATCACAGATGTGTCGTTTTCTTCCGAAATCTGCCATTTTAAAAAGATGCATATATATATATATATATATATATATATATATATATATATATATATATATATATATATATATATATATATATATATATATATATGTATATATATAAATATATATATATATGTGTGTATATAAATATATATATAAATATATATATGCATAAATATAGATATAAATATATATACATATATATACATACATATATATATATATATATATATATATATATATATATATATAGATATATATATATATACATATATATATACATATGCATACTATACTGTACTCGCATATACAAATATATAAAATTATTTTGCATGTATTTCTGTTTTATTTCCACATGGATTTCAATATATTGCAGTAACATTCAAGACACTAAAAAGTGATGCCGTTTGTTTTGAACTGACGATAAAATCAAAAGGCACGGCAGCAAAAGTGCCATATCAACAATTTTCCCATAGAGGTGCCATTAGTCAACGATATGTATGGCTTTCCTTCTGTCGTTCCATGCGGAAAATAAAATGGAGAATTCGAACAAATATCATTTTAGATTTTTCTAAAGAGTTATGGTTCCAGAATAAGGGAAAGGACTCAGTTTCATCGTTCATTAATGAAGTAATGCTTTGTTAAGTAATGAGGCTTACTTTCCTTTTATAGCTATAATTTAAGATATACCGTATATATATATATATATATATATATATATATATATATATATATATATATATATATATATATAGTACATACATATATATATATATATATATATATATATATATATATATATATATATATATATATATATATATATATATATATCTTCTTCTTCTTCTTTTAACGTGCTTTTATTCCCATTTTTGTATAGCACGATATATATATATATATATATATATATATATATATATATATATATATATATATATATATATTATTTAAGATTATTTGGAAATTTAGAAATATTTAATAATGTAAGTACTTTTTGCTTTTTCTTGGCAAAATGCACATACATCAGAAATATTTCAATAATACTCTACGGTATAGACGATATACGAATACGTGTACATTTAAAATAACATTTACTCCTCAAATGAAACCTCGCATAAAATAGTTTAATGACGCTCATCGTTATCCTTTAATCAATACTCATCATCAGGTCTGGGTCGACGAATTTGAAAACGGAAATAAAAACATAACTATGGTTATTATTTACTCGCTTTATAGTTACACAAACAATTCGAATTATTGGCTATATAAACAAGTTACATGGAAGATATTATCTAGGATAATTTTTGATTAACGTGTGTGTCTGTGGAGAGAGAGAGAGAGAGAGAGAGAGAGAGAGAGAGAGAGAGAGAGAGAGAGAGAGAGAGAGAGAGAGAGAGGTATTGTAACTTAACTTAATTCCATGTATGTGAGGGCCTTTGAAAACCGCCCCAAGAGGTTACAAATTATGTGGAAGATCTCCAACCAGTCGAAATTCCACACAAGTTGGCATGTGAAGAGAGTAACCTTTGATGAAATACAAATCTCCATAAAGACACCGCAGCAAGAAAGTATACCAAAGTTGATTCACTGAAATACCAGAGAATCTTTTAAAAATAGTGAACAAAGTTTTAGTCGGGGTTTACTGAGAGTCTTACTGACTTTTGAAACGAAAGTTAATTACAATGGCACTCTAAAAATAAAAGTAATAGTGGATACTGGAAGCTTGAATCCAAGAGAGAAAAAAAAAAAGTCGAAACTTTTGTTCATTCAACGTCTCACACAATTTAATCTCGTTACGAATAATATTTACTTAATCTCCCTTATTATACGTAATAAAATTTTTATTTACATTATATTTAATGACAGTGATTTTCATATTATGTATATATATTATATATGAATACATACATATATATATATATATATATATATATATATATATATATATATATATATATATATATATGTGTGTGTGTGTGTGTGTGTATGTATGTATGTATCAAACGTTATGACGAAAATATCGTTCAATATGGAATACACTCTGGTTTGGGAATAACTTACACCTGAAGGGGAATTATAATTAATTATATAAATTGAATATATATATATATATATATATATATATATATATATATATATATATATACATACACGTTCACACACATATATGTATATATATATAAATATATTTGTACACATACATACATACATGGACATACAGAATATGTGTATGTATTCTAGTGGAACCTTTGCCCAGAAATGCAACCATTCCATCACAAAGTCTCTTTGTGTTATCATTTCCATGTTTTTTTCATGTGAGGGATTCTTCCAGTTACTGACCTCATACTCCCGCACAAGGCCTTCTGCTTGAAAAGGTCAGAAAGAACTTATCACGAGAGAGAAAAAAAAACTCCAGTTTCAAGTCTGATTTAACATGAATCATTCGACTCCAGTGACAAATGTCAAATGTTCGGAAATGGCAACCGCAAGAAAAACAAAAACAGCGTTGATTGGAAATTATGAAAGTAGAATGAAATGTCATTCTTTCAAATACGTTCCATCCAAACGGAGCGTAATAAAATCCGGCTCTCTGATATCCAGAGGACATGGAATCTTTTATGACTTTAATTTCAATGTATTAGTGTAGCTGACGTATTGCACGCAGTGAATGAAATATATTTATTATCTTTTCACATATATTCGGACATTCCAAAAGTGAAACAAGTGAGACGGATAACAATTTCAGGGGATGAGAATTTTTTTCTCACTGACGAAAAATTATAAATCCGATGCACTTTTACTCCGAGTCCAAGTAAACAGACTGTCTACAAGCAAGGTGAACCTCTTGAACTCACAGCTAAAGGTGAACTAGCAGTGAACCTGTGGTCAAAGCCTTTTCCATGTATGTATGTATATATATACATATATATGTGTGTGTATATACATATGTATATATATATATATATGTATATGTGTGTATATATATATATATATATATATATATATATATATATATATATATATATATATATATATATAGCACATAGACTGTGTCTAAATGGTACACAGAAAAATTATACCTATCTGGTAAGCTTCGAGATTGTAGTGGAAAATTAAAGTAGGCAAATCATTTCCAATTCTGCCATAAAAGATAAATTTGTCATTTCCGTCTGAAATTTACATTAATGGTGAAAATATTTTGGATACATAAATAGAATAAAAGGAAAAAGAAGAAATGTATATTGTGACTTATACCCAAACGTAAATTTAGTCGCAACATTGCGTCACCTAATGACGTGACGTGGTATCTCGTTTCTGACAACTTAAAAAAAAAAACCGTAACTATGAAAGGTAGTGAATATAAGAGAGAGAAGAATTCTGAAGTGTTTGAAGATATTTTTAAAAGCTGATGAGGAAGATTAACATTTTTAATATTATCTTGATCTAGGAAAGATCCGAGTTTAATCATGAGCATCTGTCAATTAAACCATAAACGAAAAAAAAGTAGAACATAAACAAAGGTAAAAGGTAAAAACCTGCACAATAGAAATTGATAAATGTCGCCAGCTGACAATTGTTGATTCTTGTAGGGTGATGAAATCTCGTAGATCAAAGAGATTTTAGAAATAAATTTTTATGTTTTTCCAGGGCCGGACGAATGGATGACGTTCCATCCTCCTTTTCAAATAGGCGATAAAAAAAAAACATTAATTTCAATTGTTTTGTTCAAAATATTGGATGGATATCTTTTTTTAGGAAATTGGAATATGTGTATGCGAGTACAATGAATGAAATTGCCAGAATAGACAAAATTTGTAGCACGTAAAAAAACTAAATGAGCAGACTTCTTCTTCTTCTTCTTCTTCTTCTTCTTCTTCTTCTTCTTCTTATTATTATTATTATTATTCTTATTATTATTATTATTATTATTATTATTATTATTATTATTATTATTATTATCATATCATTATCGACATTTCAAAGGTAAAAGGATAAAGTGTGGAAAAAAAATGTTTATCAAAGGGTAATAGGTCTTATATATATGAGTGATGAATTAACAAAAATCAGCAACTGCTAAAGCTCTGTTAGTGTCTGTCTTTCAAGTTTTAGTTGATAAATCCTTGAAATATATTATATTCACGAAGAAAAAAAATGGCTTACTGCATATACCGACATACTTTTAAATCGGACTAAGAAATGATGTTTCAGGAAATTTTAAGAGAACGAATATTATATATATATATATATATATATATATATATATATATATATATATATATATATATATATATATATATATATTACTGTGTGTGTGTCATTCAAACTGTGATGTATGTATGTAATGTGTTTTAGTATATATGTTACAAGCTATTCTTGGACAAATATACATACGTATATCATGTATGTATACAATAGCATATATATATATATGTATTTATATATATGTATGGGTATATTTTAATCCTATAATATATGTGTGTGTCTTGTGTGTGTGTGTGTGTGACCTTGGTGTTTCTGTCCCTGGTTCCAAACATTTTTCCGTGCGTTCTCTTGAATTTCTTGTTTCCAGAAAAATTTAAAAATAAACACTGAATTCGATTCAGAAAATAGCTTCTGGAACCAGGGATCAGGAGAAAGACCAAGGTCAAGAGAGGGTTTAAAATCTTAGACCATGTATATAATTTTATAATTTGAATTTCCTAATGCAGATTAAAAGAGCATTTGTTTCATTTACAAAAAATATCGGCATAATATTTAACTGTAATTCTTGAGAAAGCATTATCACCTGTACTGAATAAAAATCCATTATAATTTACGATCCAGTTCTGTTATTAGCTGTTTATGAAAAATTCTACAAAATGCATAAACTGGCGATTCATGTATGAATCTTTTGTTTAAATTAATCATATATAAATTATATATATATATATATAGACTTAGTACATGGTTATGTTTTGCGTATTCCAGAATGTTGTGCAAACATATGTATGTGTTCTGTGAGTATATATGTATATTATAATAGATACAGTATATACATTCTATATGTATGTATTACAGATATATATAGATATATATGATAAATATATTTTATATAATATAAAGATATTTTCATATTAATAATCCATATAATATTATATATATATTTTGTGTGTGTGAAATATGTTTTTGTGTTTCTTTTTGTGTGTGTTTTCTGGTCTCATTTAAAACATTTTACATGAATGATTTTTTTATTAAAAATTTAAAAATAAACACTGAATTCGATTCAGTCTCTAGCTTCTAAGCTTTATGGAACACGAGGCTTATTTTCGTCTCATTTTTAAAATCTTAGACCATGTATATAATTTTTATAATTTGAATTTCCTAATGCCATTAAAGAGCATTTGTTTCATTTACAAAAAATATCGGCATAATATTTAACCCGTAATATCTTGAGATAAATATTATCACCTGTACTGAACGGGTGATGGTATTATAATTTGCGACAGTTCTGTTATTAGCTGTTTATGAAAAATACCAAAATGCATAAACTGGCGATTCATAAGTAATGAAAACATATTACGAATCTTTTGTTTCATTCGAGGAATCAATCAACTCCAAAACTTTATATGGAACACGATTGCAGAGATTCTTATTACATGGTTATCTTTTTTTATATTCCAGAATGTTTGCAAACATATTATTCTTATTACCTGATGTCGAGTCTCTCCATCTATATTTTGATGCAAAGAGTTTGTCATTTTCCATTCTTATTACCAGATATTATCTTTCACTTTATATAAACACGTTTTGCATAATCATAAAGATATTTTCAAATTAATAATCCATAAACTTTCCCTCGGAATTATATTTTAAAAACTAGGCTTCGGAAATATCTTTTTTGAGATTTCTTTTTGCAGAGTCTCTCCATCTTTCACTTTATAATGGAACACGTTTTTATTTTCTATTTCCATTCTATTGATGTCTCTCCATCTTTTTTATTAGTAATTTATAAATGTTCACTGATGTCAGTCTGATGCAGAGTCTCTCTCTCTTTCACTTTATATGGAACACGTTTGCTTATTTTCTTGCCATTCTTATTATCTGATGCAGAGTCTCTCTCTCTTTCACTTTATATGGAACACGTTTGCTTATTTTCTTGCCATTCTTATTACCTGATGCAGAGTCTCTCCATCTTTCACTTTATATGGAACACGTTTGCTTATTTTTTTTGCCATTCTCTTATTACCTGATGCAGAGTCTCTCCATCTTTCACTTTATATGGAACACGTTTGCTTATTTTCTTGCCATTCTTATTACCTGATGCAGAGTCTCTCCATCTTTCACTTTATATGGAACACGTTTGCTTATTTTCTTTCCATTCTTATTACCTGATGCAGAGTCTCTCCATCTTTCACTTTATAAGGAACACGTTTGCTAATTTTCTTGCCATTCTTATTATCTGTTCGCTTTGATTTTATTCTTACCGTTATATAACATACAAGGACCGTGGCCTTCATTATACAGTTTCATGATACGTATTTCTTTTGGCACATCCAATGAAAATGCATTTTTCCTCCCCCCCCCCCTTTTCCTGCATCGGTTGCAAATTACTTTTCTTTCCTCCCGTTCCTTCTCTTTATCATCCTGAGGGCATACGATATAATCGCTTCCTTGCGAGTCTGGGCATTATTTAGACAGGAAATTAATGAAGCAATTTGGGAATTTTCCCGTTCTTCGAGAGAATCTTTCAACTGCGATGATATGACGGGATAAAAGACAGGTCATCAGTCATTCCATCCGCACCTTGCAAGAGGAATGAGGGAGGCCATTAGTTATTCTTCGTTCACCCCGGGAGTATCTTTCAACTCAGCAGTTCATTTTTTATACTGTCTTTCTTAGCTGCGGTCGCTATAATCCATTTCTGTTGCTGAGAGAGAGAGAGAGAGAGAGAGAGAGAGAGAGAGAGAGAGAGAGAGAGAGAGAGAGAGAGTGCATTAACAGTTTTTTCAACTGTAGACACCTCCCACGTTCGCTTATCATTTTCTAATGGTAGGTCAATTTTTCCAAAGTGTAGTTTATCTTAAATGAATTATTTGAAATCGACTTCGTCTGGCTAAAAAAAAAAGGCATTATTGAAGTAATCATCTGGCTTAAAAAAAAGAAGCAATATGAAAGTTGTCATCCGGCTTAAGAAAAGAAGCAATATTAAAGTTATATGAAACGCAATCAATATTTTTCTTACTTTTCCATAACGATAAATAACTCTTCTCAGTCCGAACCACATTCCTGCAACTATGCTTCGCAGTCACGTCCTCTCTGATAACGTCCTATTACTATAAAGCAGAAGGGAGAAAATAGAAAAGAAAGGGAATGTTAGGAAGTGAAGAATAAAGGACAGAGTAAAGAATAAGAAAAACTGCAAATAGAAAACAGTTAGGCGTGATGGTTGGCCATCGAGCCTTTGGTCCCCGAAGTATATGTCGCCTTTTCACGAATTGTATTCAGATGCTTTCCACTATTTCATTCGGCATCTGGCGCATATTTTGCAAAGTTCGGGGGCTCTAAGCATTCGGCATTTTCTCAAGATTATTATTTTCTCTGCCTCTGGGACATTTCATGTTATGTAGGTTTATTGCCTACGTCCATTACGAAAATTGTCCCGCGGGGGACACTACGTTGCTCTTGGATCCCAAGGAACTCAGAATTCAACTGTACTCGGTCAAATACATTGGAATAGAAGACGCCTGGGAATCATGGTAGTCTGGTAATACTCTTTAGCATATAAACAATATAGAAAAAATAACCATCTTTGCCAGGACTGCACTCAAACAACAAATATCTGACGCTGAGTTTTAATGAAAAATTCTGTCTATACAGACTCTACCAATCATACTAGCAAAGCCTCCTGCAATATATAGGAGGAATTGTCTTACCATAGTCATACTATGTAAAGAGACAACGCCGAAACCGTAAAATAAGAAGGTGTCTCGAATCGTTTAATGAGGGACTCTGTATTAGAGTGATATCCTGAGACAAGCGCCTCGGATCGAAAAGCCAGGTCGTGCGTGACAATGTGATACTGACGATCAAGAAAATCTGCTCCAATTCCTCGAACTCCTTAATGAAGCATCTTACATTTCCTTCGTCGAATTGTGTTGTTTGTTAAAGATCGAGTTCAGATATCCATAGAAAATGAGTTCATGTAAATCATGATAAAATCAGCAAAATAAACATTGAAAATGTTTTACAAAAACTACATGTAAACTGAAAATTGATACTTTCTTTTCAAAATTATTTGGAAGGACGAGTTGTTATATTTTATTATATTTGAATGAATTAAGATAAGGTATAGCTGCCTTTCAATATTTTCATGCATTCTTAGAATTTTACAACGGGACCTTTTCATGCTGATGTATTTTGGCTAAATTATTGAGATTTCATTTATTTTCAGTATCTATTGCTGCGGCGATAACTAAAATTATATATTTTGTTATTTATCAGGAGAATACCAAATACATGAATGCACTATGCAGTCAGAGAATTAATCTTTTAGTTTCGTTTGTACTGCGGATTAATAACCTGCTTTATAATAATCAAGAACAGTACGTGAATTAGTAACTGCAACAAGCCAACAAGTTTCAACTCTCTCTCTCTCTCTCTCTCTCTCTCTCTCTCTCTCTCTCTCTCTCTCTCTCTCTCTCTCTCTGTCTTAGTCAATCAGGAGTAATTAAGTCTATGCAATCTGAATACTAAATTCTGCCGAGTATTGAGTATATATTGTAAAGATTAACTGTATATCATTGTTTGAATTAAAGAAATATAAACGGAGTGTAATAAACAGGCCTTTTTCCATTAGCCACTACACTCTCGCAAATGCCCCTCAAATTACAGTAAGATTTCATCACTTCTAAACTTAAAACTATAATTTTCTTGATCTTTTCCTGTAAATTTGTTTTTGTGTTCTTTCTGTCATTTATATTTCCATCGGTAAATTCATTTTAGGAATTCATAAGAATTGTATTTTGATTATTTTGGTTTTTCAAATGAAAATAACCAGTTTCACATAATTCTCATCTTTATTATTACCGTTCCAAGCTAATTTGCATTTTCAACTAAGCAAGGCTTCTGACATTCTATTTCAGTGATTGGACTTAAATATATCATTGCAAAAATCTATGTAATAATAAAATCCGAGTGGATCTTGTTTGTGCTCCCCTGGTGATAGTAGGGGAGACATGATACAGCCACCCACCGCCTGCAAACCGATTTGTCCGCCCCAAATGGGGGCGGGTAGGTAGGGAAACGGGAGGGTAGGGGAGACATCTACCCTTCTCCTGCAAACCTGTTTATCCGCCAAGGATGGGGGCGGGGTAGGTAGGGGATCGGGAGGGTAAGGGAGACAGCGGAGCCAGGTTCCAGCGCGCGTAACGCGCGCCAACAAGCTCGAAATATTTCCGGGAAAATTCATGATTAAGATGTATTTTTCATTGTTATCTTTACTTCTACTGCATTTTGCTTGCGCTCTTGACCTCTGTGACTCTTACGAAGTTAATAGCAAACGCATTGTATGATAGTGTTGTGCAATTCATGAATTTCTTTTCATTTATTAGTAAAGATATTGCTGCGAAATCCGTAAAGAAAGTTTTTACACACTGCTAATACAGTTATTCACTAGCGGATCCAGAAAAATTTCATGGGGGCTCACTAATTTTCATATTATACATATATATATATATATATATATATATATATATATATATATATATATATATATATATATATATATGTATATGTATAATATATATATAGTCCCTCTCTTTCAATTTTATTATTATTTCTATAATAGATTTTAAATTTTTTCCCATTTTTATATTTCTTATTTATGTTATTATCTAAATCTTCAGTATTATTATTTCGTCATTATTTTTCATGGGGGGGGGCACTTGCCCAGGTGGTCACTCCCCTGGATCCCCTGGTGCAGTTCTTGCCTCTGCACGTTGCAGAGCATATAATAAAAAAGAGAAGCCATTCCTTGAATACAGTTATAGCAACAATATAATGAAATATGTTTCATACCAAGAAATTTAATGAATATTGAAGAAAAAAAAAAACAGTACGTGCATCGAATATGAACTTCATAATGAACTCTACCGAGCAATTTACCTCATTCGTCAAAGAAATCTCTGATAGCACATTCCAATAATTGTAATCACTCTTTATCTGAATGCTCAATAAACACGAGAATGAAGTCCATCAGAATTTGCATTACATCGGTCAGTAAAATGAAACTGACACTGTTGTCCATTACCCGCCGAAATCCGTTTCATTCCTGATGCACTTCAGCCAGTATCGTAATCTTATTAAAAAAGTTATTTCAGCGCCATAAATCGCCCCTAAAGCTCAATTGATTTAATAGGATGCGTATCCACAACAAATATATGAGAAATTCCCTCCTATTGTAATGCATTTCGCTTGAAAGTATATTCCATGTCAATGTTTGGCGATCAGATTTAAAATGAAGTCCAATTGACTGAGTTGTTTATTTGACAATTCATTCCGTTTGTATATACAATAATTGTTTTCAGTGTAACATATTTGACAATATGTAACTATTTTTCAGTGTAACATATTTGACAATATGTAACTATTTTTCAGTGTAACATATTTGACGATATGTAATTACTTTTCAGTGTAACATATTTGACGATATGTAATTATTTTTCAGTGTAACATATTTGACAATATGTAATTATTTTTCAGTGTAACATATTTGACGATATGTAATTATTTTTCAGTGTAACATATTTGACAATATGTAATTATTTTTTCAGTGTAACATATTTGACGATATGTAATTATTTTTTCAGCGTAACATATTTGACAATATGTATTATTTTTTCAGTGTAACATATTTGACAATATGTAATTATTTTTCAGTGTAACATATTTGACGATATGTAATTACTTTTCAGGGTAACATATTTGACGATATGTAATTATTTTTCAGTGTAACATATTTGACGTAATTATTTTTCAATGTAAATATTATTTTTCAGTGTAACATATTTGACAATATGTAATTATTTTTCAGTGTAACATATTTGACGATATGTAATTATTTTTCAGTGTAACATATTTGACAATATGTAATTATTTTTCAGTGTAACATATTTGACGATATGTAATTATTTTTTCAGTGTAACATGTTTATGTAATTATTTTTCAGTGTAACATATTTGACGATATGTAATTATTTTTCAGCGTAACATATTTGACAATATGTAATTATTTTTCAGTGTAACATATTTGACAATATGTAATTATTTTTCAGTGTAACATATTTGACAATATGTAATTATTTTTCAGTGTAACATATTTGACAATATGTAATTATTTTTCAATGTAACATATTTGACAATATGTAACTATTTTTCAGTGTAACATATTTGACAATATGTAATTATTTTTCAGTGTAACATATTTGATGATATGTAATTATTTTTCAGTGTAACATATTTGACAATATGTAATTATTTTTCAGTGTAACATATTTGACAATATGTAATTATTTTTCAGTGTAACATATTTGACAATATGTAATTACTTTTCAGTGTAACATATTTGACGATATGTAATTATTTTTCAGTGTAACATATTTGACAATATGTAATTATTTTTCAATGTAACATATTTGACAACATATATGTATAAAAATAAAAAAAAATCTTATTAATGGTGTCTATTGGAAAATGTTCTTTTCATTAGGCAATAATTGTTGCATATGGCACCTTTACACCTTTCCTCGTGGGAACATTTTAAAATTTGAAAACATGTAGACATCGGGTTTGCTACATTTTGACTGGTTGCTTACGTTACCTGGAAAACGTACCACATATGCCTGGCTAAGCTAAATAAAGTAGCTGTCACCCGTTGTCAGCTGGAAAATCTCGGTTTGTACCCCTGCCATGGGAGATGCACTTATGATAAGTAATGTGGCTTTTCAGTTATTTCCAGGGAAAGGCGAAACAATATCAACTTGTTAATTGTGACTTACAAAACTGTGTCAGGAAAAATGAGTGTCAGCTAATATATATATATATATATATATATATATATATATATATATATATATATATATATATATATATATATATATATATATATATATATATATATATATATATATACATATATATATATATATATATATATATATATATATATAGATAGATAGATATTTATATATTTATAGATAGATATATATATATATATATATATATATATATATATATATATATATATATATATATATATATATATTACTTCCTTCAGTCAGAATCTTCAATTACTGAGTAATTGCTACCTAACTTGGGATACAGTTGTCAAGTCTCGAAATTAAATGTTCATGTAAGTAGAACATGTCATAAATACACAATAGTATCCTATCGCATTCATATCCAAAATAGGTTGAAAACTAGTCAGTGACCTTATGTGGAGAAGGGTTCTTTTGTAAACTTTAGAGGATAATATCATGAAGCAGTAGTCAGAACTACTAATAAGTCATTGAATGATATTCAGCCTGTCTGAGGTACGTTTGAGAGGAGTTACTGACATGTGTTTACATTTTTGTATGACATATTTAACCCTAAGAGTTTCATTGTTTTGTCTGTTTTCTCTGTTTAAGACAGTGCCACAGTGAATACAGTCGTTATTATTTTGTCATTATTTAACCAGAATATATTTCTATTGAGCTCCATATAAACTCCATTATTTAACACTTCACATTATTCCATCACAATCTTTTTCTTTTTTTACATTTTTATGCATATTGATCAATCAACTGTGACACTACCCTTAATTATCAGAGCAACATCACCATCTTCATTTACCTATCCTTGCTCAGTTATCTTCACTTTCTCCCGGCCCTCCTTCATCTCCTCCTCCTCCTCCTCCTCCTCCTCCTCCTCCTCCTCCTCCTCCTCCTCCTCCTCCTCCTTCGTGATTATCAAGAGACATTAATCGTACCCAACCTGCGGGGGTCTTTCAAGACTTTGGAAGGACAAGTTGATGGTTATAATTTTACAAGAAAGTCTGCCTTCACCGGCTTACCTGGGGGGAGCTTTGGTTCCGGGGAGACGTGAATGGAAGGAAAACCGTTTCAGTAGCGTCCGTTCATTATCTCGCCCCTGTTTTGTCAGATTTTCCTTGTCTTTCTTCTTCTGGAAATCGGATCACAGAGGATGGTATATATATATATATATATATATACTTCAGGTATATGAAGAAGTGTACGCAATACACGAAAGCGCTTGGTACCTGGTCTTTAATATATTTCATGTGGAATACGTATATATTTGTATGCAGTTTGTGACTTATTATATGTATGTATGTATGTATATATATATATATATATATATATATATATATATATATATATGTATATATATATATATATATATATATATATATATATATATATATGTATATATATATGTATCTTTTGAGCTATAAAAATCCGAACATGTATTTATATATATATATCTAGACAAAATTTATATATATGACCATCATTTATATATATATATATATATATATACATACATAGGTTTCAATATATATACCCCGCGAAAGCCCCCTTCCCCTTCCACCTTCCCTCTATATACATATATATATATAAATAAACTATACGGGTTTATCATACCTCAGTATCATGTATCTTTTTTGAGACTATAAAAATGAATGACCGATCTAAACAAAATTTGGCACGTGACCATCACCAACAGATAATAAACTGGTTTAAAACGTACCCCCAGACAGCTTCCAGTGATATCTGGATAAAAGGTGTAAATAAACCACAGGTTTAATACCTAGATATAATGGACAGAGACCATAGAAATGAATGAACGAAAATGCTTTTCAGTCACCACAGTAATACCTGGATAAAACGTACAGACAGCACAGTGATATCTGGATAAAAGGTGCATTCACCACAGTAATACCTAGACGAAAGGGACAGACAGCACAGTACTGCCTGGTTAAAGGTGACAGACAGAACAGTAATACCTGGATAAAAGGGGCATTCAGCACAGTAATACCTAGGTAAAAGTGACAGTCACCACAGTAATACCTGGATAAAAGGGACAATCACCACAGTAATTTCTGGAAAAAAGGGACAGGCATCACAGAAATACCTGGATAAAAGGAACAGACAGCAGAGTAATACCTGGATAAATGGGAGAGTCATCACAGGGATACCTGGATAAAAGGGACAATCACCACAGTAATTTCTGGAAAAAAGGGACAGGCATCACAGAAATACCTGGATAAAAGGAACAGACAGCAGAGTAATACCTAGATAAAAGGGACAGTCATCACAGGAATACCTGGATAAAAGGGACAATCACCACAGTAATTTCTGGAAAAAAGGGACAGGCATCACAGAAATACCTGGATAAAAGGAACAGACAGCAGAGTAATACCTGGATAAATGGGAGAGTCATCACAGGGATACTTGGATAAAAGGAACAGACAGCAGAGTAATACCTAGATAAAAGGGACAGTCATCACAGGAATACCTGGATAAAAGGGACAGACAGCACAGTAATACCTGGATAAAAAAAAAAGACAGTCACCACAGTACTAAATGTCAGTGCACCCACGACTGTTCGAAGGGTGAACGTTCGTATGAAAAAAGTCGAACTGTCAGTTGAACCGTCAACACAATCCTTTTTCCCTCTTCTCCCCTTCTTCCTCCCCCTTCCCTCTTCCCTCTCCCACCCCCTTCCTCCCTTACCATCTTCCCTCCCTACACGTAAACTGTTATTCAGTCTTCATGTCAGCATGGGGTTTTTCAGCTAATATATATATATATATATATATATATATATATATATATATATATATATGTATATATATATATATATATATATATATATATATATATATATATATATATATATATGTATATATATATATATATATATATATATATATATATATATATATATATATATATATATATGTGTGTGTGTATATATATATATATATATATATATATATATATATATATATATATATATATATATATATATATATATATATATACTGTATATATATACAGGGTGTCCATAAAATCTCTTTACAATTTAGAAAATATATTACAAAGGCCACTGATGAGATATCTTAACCAGATTTGTTCTATGTACTCAGCAGTTATCAAAATATTTCATCACCTTGCAATTGTGTACTTCAGGCACCCTGTTGATGAAAGAGTACTGTTAAATGAACCCTAGAAAATGGCTATTCCTCAAGAAAAGGCACAATGTTTGCCATGGTTTATTGAAACAAAATGTTATAAGCAGACTCAGCGAAACTACAGAACTAAGTATGGAAGAGATCCACCGCCACGTCCGTCAATTCGTGCATGACAAGAAATTTATGGAGACAGGGACAATGTTGGATAAAGGGAGGAGTGGATGGCCAAGAACATCTGAGGAAAACATCGATCGTGTAAGACAAGCCTTTGATTGTTCTCGTACAAAGTCCATCCAGACACTTACACTCGTTCAATAGTGTACAAAGTCCTACACAAGACCTTGTGATTGTACGCTTACGAAGTGCAACTCATACAGGCACTCGAGCCGAGTGATAAACCAAGACGAAAAGAGTTTAAAATTAACTTGCTGGAACGAATTTCTGAGGATGAAACGTTCCTTAACCGAGTTTGTTTTAGTGATGAGGCAACCTTTCATGTTTCAAGGAAAATGAATGTACATAATGTGAGAATCTGGGGATCAGAACATCCCCATGTGACTAGAGAACTACACTGAGACAGTTCAAAGGTGAATGTGTGGTGTGGGATCATGTGCAATCGAATCATCGGTTCATTTTTCCTCAAGGAGACATCAGTTACTGCAGATGTTTACCTTAACCTTCTGACTGAATATGTGGCACCACAACTAGATGACCTTCACTCAACCATCATTTTCCAGCAGGATGATGCACCACCATATTGGGGACTGCAAGTTCGTGGGTTCCTAAATCAAACATTTCCAGACGGGTGGATTGGAAGGGATGGCCAAATTCCCTGCCACCTCGTTCGCCAGATATCACTCCCATGGACTTCTTTCTATGGGGTTATGTTAAAGATATCGTGTATCGAACAAAGATACGGGACATCACTGATCCCAAGCAAAAGATCACTGATGCCATTGCCACCAGTGATGAGGCTATGCTACAGCAAACATGGATAGAAAATCGAGTACCTTCTTGATGTGCTTCGTACAACTAATGGTACCCATATAGAGGTGTATTAAATGAGGCAAAAGAACTTCAATATCTGCTATTCAGTTTGTAATAATTTTCACATATTTGTCTGTTCATTTGCTTTTGTGATATTGTGATATATTTTTTAAATTGCAAAGAGATTTATGGACACCCTGTATACACACACACAAATATACTGTATATATATATATATATATATATATATATATATATATATATATATATATATATATATATATATATATATATATATATATATATATATATATATATATATATATATATATAAACAAATATATGTATATATAAATATATATAAATTTATATATAAATATATAATATATATATATATATATATATATATATATATATATATATATATATATATACAAATACATATGTATATATAAATATATATAAATTTATATATAAATATATATATATATATATATATATATATATATATATATATATATATATATATATATATATATATATATATATATATATATATATATATATATATATATATATATATATATATATATATATATATATATATATATATATATATATAGAGATATATATATATATATATATATATATATATATATATAGAGAGAGAGAGAGAGAGAGAGAGAGAGAGAGAGAGAGAGAGAGAAAGAGAGAGAGAAAGTTCCACCTTTCTTTCCTCTCTCTCTCTCTCTCTCTCTCTCTCTCTCTCTCTCTCTCTCTCTCTTCCTCTTCCTTTGATGAAAACCTGACAACAGCATTGTTCTCCTGCTTATATTTCTGAGATCGACAGCTGTCATAAATTTCAACACAATAATTAACATGCATTTCGATAACTCCTCTCTCTCTCTCTCTCTCTCTCTCTCTCTCCATTATTTAATCAAGTTCATTATGTCTTCATTTCTCATTAATTGACTTACCCTTGCCCACTCTTCTGCTTCACCCCTTTCTTCCCTCTGATCAACCAATTGTCCGGCAAAGTGCCATTGGAAGCAATGAGGGGAAGTCTTATTTTCTTTCGCTCCTCTGAAAGCACCTAATTATATTCGCATAGAGTTTAAAAACTTATTAATATCTCCCGTTATCCATCTTATGGTTCTTGAGGATTAGATACACACATTTTTTTATGATATCTCTAATTCAATTAATAGAGTTTTTCCACGTCCAAACTGGGTTTATTTCATCTTTCGCTTACAAATGCACTGGTGTCCTTGACACCACGCCCACCTGGTCGTGTATATTCATACATTTTTTAGGGAGCCTTTTCTTTCTTTCTTATATTAAGGCTTTTATTCCTGTCACCAAGGACGAATACATTATAGCAAATTCTGTTATCATTTTTCTTCAGTAACTAGCAAGTGTTCCTGTAAACTCATTACCATTAAGAAGTTTAGGCAGACCTCAGAGTCAAAACAATTGACTCATAAGGGTGGAATATATATTTAGCAGGGGCGCTACATGTAGCAAAATGCCTATAATGTATATTTTTTTCTGTTTATTATAAGGAACAAGTTTCTCACTCTCTAGTTCTACCATTTCATTCTAAACTTAGTTGTTTTCAGCACTGAACTAACCGAAGTCTGTGATCAAACTGCTTGATAACACAGATTGGCCGTTCTGGGATGGATCCAAAGCTCTCGACTCCCCAATAGGGAATACGATTCTCAGGAACGTATCTTTACCTTCATTATAGATCACTCTTCCTTGACTCTCGTATCGTTCATTATAATACTATATTCAGTTTTTATTGTTCATTACAACTGTCACCATTAAATGCACTGACAAAACATTGCATAATCTTCATCCATCAATATCTTAAAACTTCAAGTAAAGTTTCCAAATTAGGAAATGTAACTCAGGGCTAGAAACTCTGAGATAACAAAGACAATGCCAGCGAAAGGTTTTTATTTAAAGAATTCGTTTTCGCATGCAGTGATTTCATTTTCTTCCAGAAATTAACGCACAATTGACCTAAGTTTTATCATTTAATCGCGCCGATGCAAAGGTCTTTTGTAGCCCTTAATGTCAATCAGAGCGAGGAACGGTTTTCTTTTTCTTTCAAATAATTAGGATTTAGAAGGCTATTTTTCAGTCAGTTCTCACAGTCACTGGGTGTATTATCATTGCTGCATTCAGCTTGGTCTCTTTCACATTAACTGTTGTGTTTCTCTCTGCGTGATTTAAAATGTTCTGGGTCACTTGTACATGAAATTACCATGAATTTTTGGTAGAATTCTGTCTGTCTGTCTCTCTGTCTCTTTCTCTCTGTCTGTCTGTCTCTCTTTACTCTCTGTCTGTCTGTCTGTCTGTCTCTCTCTCTCTCTCTCTCTCTCTCTCTCTCTCTCTCTCTCTCTCTAACTGCCAAAACTGTATTGTTTCAGCTTAGAACAATTAACGTTCCCCATTATATTTATATAAAATTATTTGCTTCATTAACAAATTAAGTGTCATTTTGGTCCATACCAAGATAATTATGGAATATCTTGATGGTCTCTTCATATTTTGAAACATACTGTTCCTGTGAAGATGAAACTTTTGAGAAAGTATTGTTTTTCATTCTGGTCTTGACATTTTTACCAATGAACATTAAAAAATCTGCTGATGGTATTCACATTTACCAGACAAATTTTAAATCTGTAGTTTTGACATTTATCAAAATATCGAAAACGTCAGCCACAAGTTATGTTTGCTGTTGTTCCTTAGAGAGTTAAGTATTTATAACTCAGCAATCGGGTTGAAATACGCAATTACAACAACAACATCAATAATAATAATAATAATAATAATAATAATAATAATAATAATAATAATAATAATAATAATAATAATAATAATAATAATAATAATAACAGATAATAATAATAATAATAATAATATATAAATCAGTTATGTATATGTACATATATCTAAAGATAAATCTGTACAGAGAGCTTTCGGGAATCTGTTCGATTCCCCTTTTCAGTTGAGATTGAAAAGGGGAATCGAAGAGATTCCTGAAAGCTTTCTGTACAGATTTATCTTAAAATAATGTACATGTACATAACTGTGCATTTTTTCTCCATTTCAAGACTCATGATACTAAGAGTATTTTTTAATAATAATAATAATAATAATAATAATAATAATAATAATAATAATAATAATAATAATAATAATAATAATAATAATAATTACCAACCTTCCCTCCTCCGTTTGCATCAACTCCTCTATATCATTTTTATTACATCCTATCCTTGTATGCTCTTTTGCTAGAGGCTTGGACTGAATAACCTATGAGCCTTTCTGAAAAAAAGGTTGAAATTCCTGAAATGCCCGTCATAAGAGGATCATATATCATTGAGGCGACATTATTACATGCTTAGTTCTAGTTATTTATAATAAAAATCTACGCACCATTGCAACATGAGAACACCTGTTAACTGATATTAATACTAAGATTCCTGTGGACCATGTTTCACAAAATATGATACTTAAGATGATGTAATACTGTCATATTTTTTTTTTAAACGAAGTCTGTGCTTAATGAGATGCCCAAGGCCATTTTAGAGAGGGATCGTCAAAGAAATTTATATTCGTCTCAGAAACTGTTGAGATGGATGAAATCTGGTCTCATAATAAGAAAACGCAGTCGTACGGGGAAACTACTAAGAGCTACCACAGGCAGTTACTGAAATAAATTGAATTCTCTATCGCCGGGGTCCCTCGGCAGATTGAAAATCATAATTTCAATCGCGGTCTCTCCTTTTCCGATATGGTATAAACTACAAATTACGAGAGAGAGAGAGAGAGAGAGAGAGAGAGAGAGAGAGAGAGAGAGAGAGAGAGAGAGAGAGAGAGAGAGAGAGAGAGAGAGAGAGAGAGAGAGAGAGAGAGAGAGAGAGAGAGAGAGAGGGGTTGGCAGACAGACTCACAGAGATTTTCTATGGATTTTTAAACTGTTGTTTACTGTTTTACTGTAGAGTTAGCCTTTCAGCAATTTGTAAAATCTTTGAAAGTTACATTTCATTTTACTGAAAAGCTTTTTTTACACGAGCATCTCTTTACTCGCCTTTGATAGTCATCGAATGTAAAACTCTCAAAGTTTAGATATGCGCTCACTGTATTGTCACTTGTACCATGACATTTACATCTTATTTGTATTATACATATTTTCTTTTAAATAATATTTTTCCTAAATAAGAACTCCTTTTTTCTTTCTGTCTCCACAAAATAAAAGGCAAATGCTTTTTTTTTATTAAATACTTTCATTGTCTATTTTACCAGCATTTTGTAAGAAAATTATAATAATGGTATTCTACGCTGTGCCTAGGTAAAGTCTATATTTATTTACGGATTTTTTCCTTTGTTTTCTATTCAGTATTTCCCAGTTTGATTTTCTAATTTACCGGGGGCTGGGGTTCTGCTTTTGACAGTTTTACGGGCTAACGATAAGCGGTCGGAGAGAAAAAAAAAAAAAAAGACGGAGAGAAAAAGACAGCGATGAGAGAGAATAGTGTTGTGTGTGTGTGTGTGTGTATGCGGTTAGAGAGAAAAAAAAAGAGAGAGAGAAAATGACAGCTATGAGAGAGAAGTATAGTGTGTGTGTTAGAGAGAGAGAGAGAGAGAGAGAGAGAGAGAGAGAGAGAGAGAGAGAGAGAGAGAGAGAGATAGTATTAAAAGATGAAGAAGACAGTTTATTATGTTTGTACATGCAGCAATTATGAGTCCATTTATTCTCACATTGTATATCTTTTTGTTAGAATCAGATCGCTACTGAACAGGGAATGCCTGGGTCAGGAATGCTTATGAAGAAATTCAGTTTACCATTTTATAACGCAAATAATGACTAAGGACAGAAGTATAGGACTGAATAATGTTGTAAATAGGGTAACGTAGTGACGCATGACAAAGCATAGAAATGAAACGTAACAGTTGCACATTCTATTTTATATAATATATCTAAAGAAATATAGATACATTTTAAAACCACCGACAACTCCATTAATATTACCTACATGAAAAAAACACTTCAATGAAAAATGAAGATAATGAAAAATACTATGAACTGAGGCAGAGAAAATATTATATATTTGTGCATTTCAAAGATTTTATTAAGACTTGAAAATTTTAATAAAAATCTATGATAACAATAATAACTCACAAACCGTTCAACCAATTTGTTTGAAAATGTTCTTGTAAATATCTTTAATTACCCTGCACACATGCAAAAAGTATGAAAAAAATTGAATGGTAAAAAATGGAAGTCACTGTTAAGTGACACCTTCCCCCCTTAAATAGATTGTGGGATGAACTATCAGAAGCATTCACAAGTACAATGGAAAGATGATTTTATACAGACTCATTTCATAAAAATTGTTTCATAGAAATAATGGAAATCTTAGAACTTACTTCATTATGTATTATTTTTAGATATGAAAGATTTTAATAAATGACATTCTGCATCAGTCATATCAGCCACTTGCAGACTTGTCCTGTTGTTATACACAGAACCCGTTAAACTCTGGTAAAGTAAGTCAAGGTAAATTATAAATATCCATTATGAAATCTAAACTCTGCTAGAATAATTTGAAGGAAATTATGAATATCAATAATAAAAACTAAACTCTGCTAAAGTAATTTAAAGGATATTATAAATATCCATAATGAAATCTAAACTCCGCTGAAAAAGTTTAAAGAAAATTATAAATATCCGTAATAAAATCTAAACTCTGCTACAATAATTTAAAGGAAATTATAAATATCAAAATGAAATCTGAACTCTGCTAAAGTATTGGAAAGAAAATTATAAATATCAGTAATAGAATATAAACTCTGCTAAAGTGATTCAAGGGAAATTATAAATATCCATAATGAAATCTAATCTCTGCTAAAGTAATTTAAAGGACATTATAAATATATCAGTAATAAAATCTAAACTCTGCTAAAGTAATTTAGAGAAAAATATAGGTAGCAATGATAAAATCTAAACTCTGCTAGAGTAATTTAAAGGAAATTATAAATTCCAAAATGAAATCTGTACTCTGCTAAAGTAATTTAAAGGAAATTATAAATATCAAAAATGAAATCTAAACTCTGCTAAAATAATTTAAAGAAAATTATAAATATCCCAAAATAAAATCTAAACTCTGCTACAGTAATTTAAAGAAAATAATAAATATCCATGATAAAATCTAAACTCTGCTAAAATAATTTAAAGGAAATTATAACTATCCAAAATGAAATCTAAACTCTGCTAAAATAATTTAAAGAAAATTATAAATATCCCAAAATACAACCTAAACTCTGCTACAGTAATTTAAAGAAAATCATAAATATCCATAATAAAATCTAAACTCTGCTAAAGTAATTTAAATAAAGTTATAAATATCCATAATAAAATCTAAACTCTGCTACAGAGATTGAAAGGAAATTCAATGAACAGGTTGGTAAATCCATTATCCATGACAGGACAAATAACTGCTTACCATTTAACATCTGTTCAGCGTGAAATATTCTTGTTCATTCTTGAATATTGTTTAGATTAAGTGACTTATTGAGATGGAAAAGTCCTTAATTAATTTATTTAAATCTAAAGATGTAATGAAGGGACCTGATTCACCTTTTCGTTATGTTTGTAGTTCCCAAATCTTCAGTGACAATATGAATATTCAACGTACTCGAACTCTTCAGGGCGATTCTCCTCTAACAAGATGCAGTAATCACTATGCATTGAAACATGATTGATTTGGATGAGAGAGAGAGAGAGAGAGAGAGAGAGAGAGAGAGAGAGAGAGAGAGAGAGAGAGAGAGAGAGAGAGAGATTAAGTGAAGCTTGTTTGTCCTAATCTCTGCTACCGAATGTTTACAAATGAAAGCTATACTAGCGTTAACATGTTAGTGGATAAGTTGGAATAAAGACTCATACACTTTATTTTTCAGTGAAATTACAATGAAAACATAATCTCAATAAAACAAAATACGAAAATTGTCTTTGAATCTCTGTGGCTTATCATTTTTGGAAACAATGTCATTCTTGAGTAAAGATCGACAGTTTGGCATATTTCTCTGCATAAAGATTTATTTTGTTAAAACATAATATGATATCAACAGGCAATAGTTGCTTACTGAATTAACTTGTTTGAACTCCTAATTTAACTGCATAATTTGTTTCCTCACAAACCGAGTTATTTTCCTTACGAGATCGGGCGACCCCACGATGAGTGATAAATGTGTTAATTAAAATGAGACGAAAAAAAAAAGATTAAAACAATTAGAAGAAACCAAAACAAAAATATTGAGACAAATTAAATGAAGGGACTGTGATTGATGCAAATACTTGTGAAAAGGTCATTATTAATAAATAAAAAATCCACGGAAGTCTGAGAAACAAATCATCAAAAAATCGTATTTATGTTGACGTTCCAAGGATAAATCATCTCTCTCTCTCTCTCTCTCTCTCTCTCTCTCTCTCTCTCTCTCTCTCTCTCTCTCTCTCTCTCTCTCTTCTTGACAACAGACTAAAAATTCAGGAACGATGTCTCTCAACTGTACGCAAAACGCCGGCCAAACTTTCGTAATTAAGTTTTCGCTGGGGTTTTTCGATTAGGTCCCGTGGAATCTCACGTCATATATTTCAAATGGGCGGAATGCCTCTTCGTGTCTCATGGTATTATGAGTTGTATGCCGAAATGGATGTATTATAAATTACCATAATTCATTAATTTATTGTTATAACATTTCCTTATGTAGATGTTAAAGAAGATGAGTATGATGTTGCATATTGGTCTATGAGGTTATTAAAGTGAGTGGAGTTTTGCATTTTAAAACTCTCTCTCTCTCTCTCTCTCTCTCTCTCTCTCTCTCTCTCTCTTTCTGCTGTGTGTGTGTGTGTGTGTGTGTGTGTGTGTGTGTGTGTGTGTGTGTGTAGCGTTCTCTGAATGCGTGCATCCCACGGTAAAGGTTCGTGGAAAGCTTTTATTTATTTTCTTTGTTGAGTATACCTTTCAGCCTTTTGAATTTCTACATGAGCCCAAAATAAAACAGGCACTAATTAACCTCATATACTTCAGGCAAAGCGGTAATTTTTTTTATGTATTCATTACGGAGACATTTGAATAAAATATGTATGATGTGAAAAGCACTGCATCTGAAGCATTAAAATTCTTTGAAATACATAAAAAAAACTCATGCTGCATAGGTTCATAAACATACTTCATTATATTTCAAGAGAGAGAGAGAGAGAGAGAGAGAGAGAGAGAGAGAGAGAGAGAGAGAATCAGTTTATGCATATTTAAAGTGAAAAAGAAAATTATTCATTATGTAAAGACAAACCAAACATGTATCATCATTACATCCTTCTGACTTGATACTTATCATTATTATGAGGACGAATGATAAATACCGTGATTATTATTTTCACCATAATGTCTATGTGGAGGATTTTTCCTAATTTAAAAATTCCATTCTTAGCTTTAAACGCGTTTTGGAAATTTGTACATGACACCAGACATCCGATTAACACGCAGATGTCTTAGTATCACATAAAGTGTTACCTTAATTATGACAGGATGTTGAAAACTGTGCACAAATAATATAATTAACTACTCAAATTAGTTTCCCAACATCATTTCATGGTTCATCATATTTTCCAAAGACGAAGTAAAGGAAAATTAAAGTTTGTAGTACCTTAGCAGATCAAAACACCAAATTTGTCTGCCCTTGTAGAAACCTAAATGATTTATTTTCTTTATCTCTATAAATTCTGTCAAAATGTTCCTTTCAATCGTACATTTTCATCTAAATTCTAAACTTTCCAGAAAGCGATATCACAGCAAAGATGTAATTCCTTCACCCTTATCCCTGATATATGTAAATTATATTTGAAAAATTTAATGTAAATATGATATAAATATAATGTAAATTATATTTGAAAAATATAATGTAAATTATATTTGAAAAATATAATGTAAATATAGTGTTATGTAAATGACAATTTAATGCATCTGCTCATCCGATGTACGGTTATAAGGGTGAAAATACTCATTAGGAATAAAAGCTTTTTTTTTAATAGGCAAAAATTCTACTATCGTTTTTTTTTCTCTTTCGTCGAAATGCACCATATTTTTACTTGAAATAGTATTATCCTCCCTACGATCGGGCTGCAAGCCTCCATCCTTCATATCACCGTCGGTGACCAGAAGTTGTTTAAGGCTGTATCGAAACCAGACACCAATATTGTTTCTATTTTTGGTAGCTGTCACTTATGATCATGGGCTTTAAACGGGAAATTATGGGCACTACATTTAAGGTATTGGTATTTTGTCTCTCCATCTTTATACACTTCAGCCATCACTTCTGAATTTTTATCAGTTACGTGAGTCCCAAATTTAAATTACACTTCCTTTACATGACAACGTTTGTCTAATATTCAACTTTTTGAGAAATCCAACCCCTGTATTTCAGTAATTCGTTTTTAACTTCACGGAAATAAAAGTTTGCAGATTCATGATGTGGGTATTTGTCATAAAACTGAACTGTTTATATATTTTATATATATCAAAGGGCAGCCAAGATCATAATAAAAGACCACGCAACATCTTATCGTATGCTGGTGATAAATTTGAACTTATATACTTCATTATAAGCTGGTGACCCTGGCGATGGGAAATCATGTTTTTTTTTTTTTTTTTTTGTCAGCTGTCTCCGAAAGCTCGTTCTCATCAAAATATAATATAAATCATAGTTATCTAAAACTATAATTCTATTTCACGAAGTAGTTCCTAAAAACAGTTTTGTAATCAACAGGCCATGCTTTACATAGAGCTGAGCAATGATAAGTTAGCACAATTCCGGCCATAAGTTTAATGAGTCTTCTCTCATAGCTAAGTTGCAACAGAACAACACGCATCTCTCAGTCAGTAATAATAGCAACCCAGTTCAATTTGAGAGAGAGAGAGAGAGAGAGAGAGAGAGAGAGAGAGAGAGAGAGAGAGAGAGAGAGAGAGAGACAGCGATCATTTTAAGGAATTCGCATGAAGAGAAGTAATTATAGTGTCATCATTTTACTAATTCAACACAGAAATATAATATAATATAGTGTCATATATATATACTATATATATATATAGATATAATATATAATATATATATATATATATATATATATATATATATATATATATATATATATATATATATATATATGTGTGTGTGTGTGTGTGTGTGTGTGTGTGTATATATAATGTGTGTGTCCGTGTGTGTTTGGAGAAATTGTATCTTTATTTGTCTGTCAGTACGCTGGTGTAGAAAATAGCTAAACTTACAATTTCTCACATTTGGAAAAATATTCTGTGTTGCATCCATTAATTGTTTAATATATTTTTCACAAGTTAAATAACCCCAGTGAGGGAACTAAGTTTTAAATGCCATGAAATGTTTAATTATTTTGAACAATGACTTTTCCGTTTTATCACCCCCCCAAAAAAAAATCCATTCAGATACTTCATCCTATTTAACATTTTTGGCAGCTTAAATGATTCTTAATTGACGAGTCATTTTGAGCACAAAATCTTTTTCGTTAATTCTCTATCTAATATATGAGTTGTTTTCAGTCGGTAGATTTAAAAATTAGTTTTGATTCAGACGTGAAAAATAAATAATTCTGACTTTTTTTGGACATCCCTATCACTGTCATATATTTTGTTTTCTGTTAAAAGTTGAATTTGCATGGCTCTAACCTTAGCTGCATGATTGTAAACACATGTCAGTAATTACAACTATATCAATTCGACACTTTACCAGACTTTTTTTTTTTTACAGATTTCTATATTGAAAGAGTGTTTTTATTATCAATGGCATTTATGCATTTTGCATACTCGACGAAAATATGTTAAAACATAATTTCAATGAAAATATATTGCCAAAAATTATTAGCTTAAAAATTATAATATGATCAATCACATCGGCCGGTCAGCAAATTGAGATGTATTGTTACATAGTTTATTTTCACGATAATGTAAGAGGATGAAACACTTTTCAAACTGTATCAACTGACTCATAACATCTTTCCACTTGATAACAAATAGAATTATGACTAAGATTTGCTTGCATCAAGAATCCCCGGGGCGCATTATAATTCAATTTCCCGTGTGCTGATATAAATAACAGCTCAGGGAAGACAGGAATCTGTTTCATGCTTTAAAATGATGCATTTGAATTCACTGGACAATGAGACTTCAATTAGTAGTTTTCAGTGAAGACATATCAACAATACAATAATTTGCTCAAGACATTTACTTTAATAAAGCATAATTTGAAAGTGCATTCTTCCATTAATTTAGGTCTACTGAAAATAGAGATTATTAATTGATGATTTTTTTTAATGACATATTGTACGTCCTTCTCCATGTCGACTGAAAATATAACTTGTTTGATGAGGCCATGTACCTATTAAATGGCTTACTCCAGAAATTTTAGATTTTAGTTTCAGTTGGTTTACCCATGGAATTGAAATAAAACGTTATAAAACAAGTTTTTTTTTTATTTTGACTATATTTGAGAATTCACATATCCAAATACATAATGGATATTTTTATTTGTAATGGTTTTCAGCCTGACATCGAAGAGGATTAAGTATCAAAGAAAATGTCATTTTAATTAAAGCTCTAAGCGTCCTTATTTCATAACATTTTTGTATCTTACGGTTAAATACAAACCGGATCACAGATTATGAGTCCAGTTGGTGATTGTTTTAATCATTCCATTCTTGCACTTTCATTCAGGACACCCAGTCTGATGCATGGGAATCCGAAATGCTTGTAAATGCAGAATAAACTGCTTGTAAATGCGGAATAAACTGCTTGTAAATGCAGAATAAACTGCTTGTAAATGTAGAATAAACTGCTTGTAAATGCGGAATAAACTGCGTGTAAATGCAGAATAAACTGCTTGTAAATGCGGAATAAACTGCTTGTAAATGCAGAATAAACTGCGTGTAAATGCAGAATAAACTGCGTATAAATGCAGGATAAACTGCTTGTAAATGCAGAATAAACTGCTTGTAAATGCGGAATAAACTGCATGTAAATGCAGAATAAACTGCGCGTAAATGAAGAATAAACTGCGTGTAAATGCAGAATAAACTGCGTGTAAATGCAGAATAAACTGCTTGTAAATGCGGAATAAACTGCATGTAAATGCAGAATAAACTGCGCGTAAATGAAGAATAAACTGCGTGTAAATGCAGAATAAACTGCGTGTAAATGCAGAATAAACTGCTTGTAAATGCAGAATAAACTGCGTGCAAATGCAGAATAAACTGCGTGTAAATGCGGAAGAAACTGCTTGTAAATGCAGAAGAAACTGCGTGTAAATGCAGAATAAATTGCGTGTAAATGCAGAATAAACTGCTTGTAAATGCAGAATAAACTGCGTGTAAATGCAGAATAAACTGCGTGTAAATGCAGAAGAAACTGCTTGTAAATGCAGAAGAAACTGCGTGTAAATGCAGAATAAACTGCGTGTAAATGCAGAATAAACTGCTTGTAAATGCAGAATAAACAAAGATAATGGGATATAATGCAGCTCAAAAGTAATTGATGTGGTAAGTTCATTAACAAAGATGATTAACGGATGATCAGATCATCAGAAATTCTTGAATGATTAAATTTATTTTTCTAGTTGTCATCGGATGTAGCTCAAGATAATTTATTAATTCAATAATATATGTTGGATTTTTAGTACTAACGATGTACCCAGCGTTTAATTAATTCTTTTTACCGACAAAAATATTTCGCCTGGGTACAAATGCAGAGTTTTGTAGTTATCGGATAAAAATATTTCTTATATTTAGTTACCAACTGACGTCCATTCTAAAATCAAGCGGATGAAACTGGTTTCATCATGAGTACAAATTATTATTATTATTATTATTATTATTATTATTATTATTATTATTATTATTATTATTATTATTCAGTAGATGAAACCTATTCATATGGAACAAGCCCGCAGAAGCCACTGACTTGAAATTCACGCTTCCAAAGAATATGCTGTTCATTAGGAAGAAGTAAAAACAAGTAAAGTGGAGTACAGAAAGAAGAGAACCCACCTATTAAAAAAGGAAAAAAATGTTAATAAAGAGATAAATACATAAAAATGTATTGAAATGCAAGAATGAATAGTATTAGGGTAGCATTGCATTGCATTTTCGCTTGAAACGTTCAAGAATAGTATCTTTAAGTTCACAACTAATCAGAACAAGATCGAAAATGGTAGTGAATGACACATATCACGATTTGGGAGAAGTATAAGTACCACTTCATAATTAGTTTCCAAAAAAAAAGTTCATCGTTAATAATTATCAAAAAATAATTTTTTTTTTCACTTGTCCGCCAGTTGACTTAAATCAGAGAAAATACAGCCATTCGTATTTGTGTTCATGATAAATGCAGTACATTTTTAGTTTTCTGAAAAGAAAACTATCGTGCCGGCGTTGTCTGTCCGTCCGCACTTTTTCTGTCCGCACTTTTTCCGTCCGCCCTCAGACCTTAAAAACTACTGAGGCTAGAGGCCTGCAAATTGGTATGTTGAAAATCCACCCTCCAATCATCAAACATACCAAATTGCAGCCCTCCAACCTCAGTAATTATTATTTTATTTAAGGTTAAAGTTAGCCATGATCGTGCTTCTGGCAACACAACAACACAGGCCACCACGACCGGCTGAGAGTTTGATGGGCCGCGGCTCATACAGCATTATACCGAGACCACGGAAAGATAGATCTATTTTCGGTGGCCCTGATTATAAGCTGTACAGAAAACTCGATTACGCCGAGGAAACTTCGGCGCATTTTTTTTACTTGTTAGGTTTTCTCACTAACCATTTCATCGTGTTTTACTTCAGAGATAATACGTAATCTTCATCTAATCATCAATATTACTTAGCCGGATAATACCACTGGAAATCGGATCTTTTATAATATGCAGTCTAATCTCGGGATACATAACGAAATACAACAGGCACGTTAAATTTCATATGGAAATTTTGTTAATAAAACCTACTGATATCAAACAACTAATTGTAAGCATTTAGATTCGCCCGGTTTTACGCATTTAGAGCCTAAACTTATTCTCGCAACTCAGGTAGGATAAGGCAGAGGATTAATGGATGCTTTCCGGCATTAAGTCTTTCTGCTTTGACCTTTCCTTGTTAGCCAGCATTTACGTATATATATATATATATATATATATATATATATATATATATATATATATATATATATATATATATATATGTATATATATATATACATATATATATATATATATATATATATATACATTACACACACACATATATATATATATATGTGTATATATATATATATATATATATATATATATATATATACATACATATATGTGTGTGTGTGTGTATCTTTATACACTAAATAGAATGGCTTTCTCATTGTTAACCAGCTTTTTTGTTATTGCATCATATTTTCTTACTATTTTCTTCACTTGATTGTTTAGGTTGCTGATAGAGACGTTCAGGTAATGGGGTTCTACCATTTACTTCAGTAATTATACAGTTGTTTCGTCAACCTATACGTATTGACGTTATCAAGAGTGCAAATACAAAAGTGGACGTCAACGGAAAAAGAGGTTCAATCTGGTATAGTGTACAAGTTTGTCCGTACTGACGAGCAATGTCAGTCCCCCCCAAAATGCTATATCGGACACACAGCCACTACACTGAAGCGACGTTTGCAGCCCCACAGAAATCAAGGCGCTATTCATCAGGACTTTCTAGAGACCCACGATAAGAAACCATCCCTGCAAGAACTACTCGTGAACACCAAAATCGTACACAGGGAATACATTTACAACCGTTTATTGACAGCAGAAGCAGTCAGCATCGCCATACAACGCCCCAG
>NC_089768.1:18410000-18415000 GCF_040412425.1 Macrobrachium rosenbergii | reverse complement strand
TATATATATATATACAGTAACTATATATGGGGTGATTCCACTTATTTACTTTACAAGAGCCAAATTTAAATATAGTAAGTTATACGATTTGTGTTACTTAATTATGTCTGTACTGTAATTAATCTCACCTAGAAATATAAGTATAATTAAGGTGGCTTCAAAAACAATGAGAATTAAAATTCTGCTCAAAAAAAGTTCAAAATATTCATCATTCCATACAAACGATCCCTCCTCTTACACAAACGTAGGCAGTATTTAATAGATAAACAATATAATTTCATCTTCATTCACGTTGGAATATTTGGAATTTCCAAATGCAAAATTCCATAACACCAGTTTAATGCAATAGCAAAATGTGTAATACAATTTCTGGCTCCTGCGCCACCACCGCTCCAATTACTTTTAAAAGGGGATATGAAGCAAAATAATTCGGAACTGAAACTTTTCAGCAACTCAGAACTATTTTATTCTCAGCAACTATTACGGAGCCTGTACCTGTTTATAGCAAGCTGCAGAGAAAGAGGAATGTCAATATATATCTGGAAAAACTTCGGCGAAAACTCAATTAAACAACTTTGGCTGCTGCTTCGCTCACAGATGCGAGGTGTCATTCATAAGTCTTTATGAGAATGTTCCATGAATAAGAGAGAGAGAGAGAGAGAGAGAGAGAGAGAGAGAGAGAGAGAGAGAGAGAGAGAGAGAGAGCGAGAGAGAGAGGGGGATAGGTAATACATCTTATACACATAATAATAATCCCGCCAGATTGTTATTTATTTCCTAACTGCTATATGTTTTATCTTTATTTTCACTTTCCGGAAATATGTCTCTTTCTCTCGTTTTCAGCTTCTTGGAAAACTGGCCTCTTAACATCCGCCAAAACATGTAAGCCGAGGTGAATTGAGTGGCATCTCTCTGCAGTGTCTCAACGTCACTTTCAACTAACAAATTGTTATCGCATGTTCTTAAGGGGATGGGGTTGGGGGAGGTGTTAGGAAGGGGGGGAGGGGGAGATCCACCTTACCCATTCTTCTGTCAAAAGATGGGTCTTGTTCACAAGCATCATCTTTATTTTTTTTTTTACTCCCAGCTTCTTTTTTTTTTTTTTTTTAACTCAGAGTTTGTTTATGTTATCTCAACGAAAGCGCATTTTCTTGATGGTTTTGTACAAAGACTCAATAGAGTTATCAACGCTCCGTAAAATAGAAATTTTTGACATCACTCTCCTCCAGCTTAAAGAGTTTTGCAGATCATGTACATTACTGTGGGAAACTTCAACATGATATACTCAAAGAGAACTTACACAAATTATATGCTATTTATGTCTTTTGGGCTTTCAGTCCACTGTTATGACTTCTGCTTGCTGGTCAGGGCTGAATTTAGGAACATCAAATCATTTTCAAGTTGATACATGATAATAAAGGTTCTTAATTTTTCAGATGTATATTTTGTTTCATGGCGGTTGGCGGATTCACTGTGGATGTCAGTAAGAACTTTCATGTACTTACTTACTACCTTTTAAGTAGTTTTACATATTTTAAGTTTATTCCTCAGAATTTCTCTGATCATCGCAATTTGTCGCCTATACTTTGTAAACCATTTTGCTGTTAGATTAATTCCTCATTGGACGGGTGGGTATCGTTCTCAGTTAGCACTCTGCTGGTCCCGCGTTCGATTCTCCGGCCGGCCAATGAAAGATTAGAGGAATTTATTTCTGGTGATAGAAATTCATTTCTCGTTATAATGTGGTTCGGATTCCACAATAAGCTGTTGATCCCGTTGCTAAGTAACCATTTGGTTCTTAGCCACGTAAAATAAATCTAATCCTTCGGGCTAGCCCTAGGAAAGCTGTTAATCAGCTCAGTGGTCTGGTTAAACTAAGGTATACTTAACTTCGCTGTTAGCTTGCCCTCGTCAACGTCCGGTGGAGGACGAAACAGAGGCTAAACTAGGCTTATCGTGTTCTCATCAGAACTTCCTGGATGAAGACTGATTTTGCATAATTATCTCTCCCCGTCTATGAAAATTACAGTACAGCCCACCTCACATAGAATTAGTTACATTAAGAGGAAAAATTTCGTTTTTAGTTTTCTGCAAGAGAAAACTATTGTGCCGGCTTTGTCTGTCCGTCGCACTTTATTCTGTCCGCACTTTTTTCCAGTCCTCACTTTTTCTGTCCTCCCTCAATTCTTAAAAATTACTGGGGCTAGAGGGCTGCAAATTGGCATGTTGATCATCCACCATCCAATCATCAAACATACCAAATTGCAACCCTCTAGCCTCAGTAGTTTTTATTTTATTTAAGGTTAAAGTCAGCCGTAATCGTGCTGCTGGCAACGATGTAGCCAGGCCACCATCGGGGCCATGGTTAAAGTTCCATGGGCCGCGGCCCATACAGCATTATACCGAGCATTATACCGAGACCACCGCTGTAGCGGCTGTACGGAAAACTCGATTGCGTCCTGGAAACTTCGGCTCATTTTTTACTTATTGTAATATGAAAAGCAGCCGGATTCGAGCAAGCCGCTTTCGTTGATTCTTCACCAGTAACATGTTGTTGTTGTTTGTCAAAAGACTCGCTGGTGTTTGAACAACTGGCGAAGCATACACTTCAGAACTGCGCCGAGCTAAATCCGATGAGTGAGCTAGGCTGATGCTCTTTCCAAGTTCGAGGGTTTGTTTTTAAACAAGCTGGCAGATGAGAGGCCAGGTGATTCCAGTCTTAAATGCATCGCGAATCTGATTTCTCAATACTGTTCGAGAGTTACTTTAAATGAGTCTTTTTGAAGGCTCTTGAAAACTAATCAAATGATTCATCGGATTGTTTTTTTGTTTTTTTTTTTTTTGCCATGTATCAGACGGAACCTGGCAAAAATTTAATTTAGAATTTTAACATTCGGGTTTTGTAGTTTAATGGCGGGAACCTCATATGCAGTACAGTCTTCCATTAATTCTACTCTAAATGAAATACTATTTACTAGATCTCTCAGTTTATCAGTTTAGTCTCCAATTAAGTAAAAAAAAAAACATTGTGTTAGTGTTTTCATTCCTAGAAGCTGTAGGCTAATTAAGAGCAACATTCAGACTTGAAGACGTCTGATGATGTCAAGGTGATGAATCAACTGAATTTTAACCATAACTACTTGGTAACTTCCCAGCTCTTTTCAACGCATCATCCTGCTTATATGCAATAACCAAACATGCATTATTATTATTATTATTATTATTATTATTATTATTATTATTATTATTATTATTATTTATTATTATTATTATTTCTACTAACATCTTTCATTTCCATCCCTTCCCAACCGCATCCAACCAACTTCCCTCCACCTCTCCATCCCCCTCCCCCTCCCCCTCCCCAACTCCTCTTCCTCACGGGGATTTAAGCTTCCCCCCCCCCCCGTCTTGGCTGTAGTAAGCCACTGTGAACTGCTTTTTGGGGAAGGGAGATTTTGAGATATTTATTATTATTATTATTATTATTATTATTATTATTATTATTATTATTATTATTATTATTCAGTAAATGAAACCTATTCATATGGAATAAGCCCACCAAAGGGGCCACTGACTTGAAATTCAAGCTTCCAAAAAGAATATGGTTTTCATTAGGAAGAAGTAAGAGAAAGTAAAGTAACAGTGATACAAAGAAGAAATTGCAACTCAAACAGGAAATTTGTAGGAATAAAAAGAGAATATGTAAAGAGAATCGCATGATCTAAACGCCGAAGAAAATGAAGTATCCTTCCGGTATTATTTTTCTTTATGTTGGGCATTCAATTCTAAAAAAAAAAAAAAACATTTTTTTTAATAGCCGCGTCATGTCTGAACAAACGAAAGTTTTCAAACGATACAGCCTTCAGTATACGTATATGTTTATAAGCGCTGGGTTTTGTCCATTGTTAAAAAATTACCTTTGCGGATGTTTTCCTTTCAATAGTTATTGTTAGGTAGCAAGTTTCAAAATCCGTTAAACATTGAGAGAGTGCAAGTAACGCCGCTCGCTGGTCATACATTTCTCTCTCTCTCTCTCTCTCTCTCTCTCCATTCGACTTCAATCAAGTTGTAACACTGATTACTGCTCCTAGCTTTGGGGAGAGTCCCTCAGGGGAGTTTACAACGATGAATATTCATGTCTTCTCCTTCCTTTTGGAACTACAAATCAAATGAAATGATAAACCCCAGTCCCCTCTGTGGCTGTTCATATTTAAATGATTTGATTAGGATGTTTTCTCTTTAGCAAAGGGCTTCATTTAAGCAATAATCAAGAGTTATTCCACCGAATTTCTTCCTTGGTAGAACTTCATTTGTATGTAGGTGTTCGACCGCGGTTTGATTCGTGGCTGGGAAAACTGACCAGTTTTGTTGCCCTCTTTCAATGGATCATAATATTTTTTTTCTGTTAAAGCAGGTGGAATTATTTTTCTACGTTTTACAATGATATAAATACCTGGGGATTAAACTTGACAGCAAGTGATTAGAATATATAATTCACATTAACTTAAACGCCAATTTTTTAAATCTTAAAAATTAGTTCACGAGTTTTCCTGGGTTCTATGAGAAATCTTTCATACTTCAACTACTGTAATGGACAATTAACTGTACAAGTTTTGATCAAGATGACTATAGGGACTTTGTAAAGGTTAACAGGAAAGGTAAAAAAAAAAGATAGATAAGTAAGGGTAACTTGAAACATTTAATGCTATTTTTTTAGTAGTTCATATACTAATTTTGGTTATTTTATTTCTATGTGTATATATATGTATATATATATATATATATATATATATATATATATATATATATATATATATATGTGTGTGTGTGTGTGTGTGTGTGTGTGTGTGTGCATATATTCAAATATATATATAAATATATATGTGTATATATAAATATATATAAATAAATACACACATATATTGAAAAATAAAATAAAGAAAATTAGATTATGAACAATTAATAGAAAGCAATAAATGCCTGAAGTTAAGCTACTTATG
>NC_089768.1:18355000-18407500 GCF_040412425.1 Macrobrachium rosenbergii | reverse complement strand
ATTTTATTCTCATTCTTCGTCCTAAATAACGATTTGTGGTTATTCCATATGATAACAATATAAAAAAAAACATTTACAAGTATTGATTTATTATTATGAGATACTTTTACAAGTTTCCGAATGGAATGAGTATTTCAATGATAACCCCCCAAAATGAAATTAATGAAAGCGTTGATATTTACTACGAAGATGATCAGCACATATAGAATTATTACATTTTACTTTACATCTTTTTAAACACTGAATTCAGTTTACAGAAATGCATGTAAAAGATGTAAAAGAAGTAAATAGATACCATAGAAAAAAAATAAAATTCAGCATTAATTGAGAGTTAAGGAAACCATGAATAGAAGACCTGCAATGAAATTGTAAAAGAAATGTAGAGAAGACATACTAGAAAATAAATAAATTAATGTAATAAAGCCTCAGAAAGCATCAAAAGTCTCCGTTGCTTCCTTGTCTTGGTCAAGGCGAAAGAAATACTGAAAGGTAATGCAATAATATGAAAAGTAACATGAATCAGCATAAAAATGAGCCTGAATACGTTTTATTCAATTAAGGGGATAGAGAACGACGACGGGGAGGGTTTTTTTTTTTTTTCTCAGAGGAAATATGCAGTTAATAAAGAAGAAATATAAGGTGAAAGTTGGAAGACGTATATCGTTCTTTTTTGCTCGTCAGTTAATAGAATTGCCTACCTTTTTATGAAGGGAGTACATGAAAATAACATTTGGCCTGATTGCCTTCAAGACTGACGGTAAACGTGCAATTCCCTTTACGGGACAACTGCTTTCGTGAGAGGGGAAAAAGAAGGAACAGTAAAGAGACATGATTAGAAAAGCGGAGAGAGAGAGAGAGAGAGAGAACTAAAACCTCAATATACACGCATGAGAAAAAACACAAGTTAAGAGAGAAATGCCTTTATTTACTCATTCAGGCTTGAGACAAACGTTCTGAGGCGGCACCCATAATCAAGCTTTTGATTTGTATAATTTATTTTACATCGTGCTGAATTAAATGTACTCTCTGTTACAGGCACTTTGGGTAGCACTGTCAGTGATAGGTGCCACAGCAGACGGAAAGCATTTGAGAGAGTATGATTGTATATATGCTGAGATATCATTACTTGATAAGCTAATTGATATTAGTAGCTTTCATCACAATGGCCAAGATACCATGCAAGAGTAACTTTTATTGGAAGGAGAAGTTATTGAACCAAAGTGATGAGTCTGGCGGCACCCAAGCAATCAATAAGAAGGAACCTTTCCTGAGGAGTCCTGCAGTGGAGACTCAACAGGTATTTGGCTGGGTTAGGCCACGGGGTGCTCAAGGTTTCAGTTTAACGATTAATTCTGCATTTCAAACCTGACTAGCAGATCATTAGACTAGAACAGTGATTTTCAACCTTTTGTTCCCATGGCCCATTTTTGGCATCCCTAGATACTCATGGCCTACTGCCCTTCAGAATTGTGTAATGGTGGTAATAGAATTATTAAAAAGCATTCTCAGAACACTTAATTAGTTTTACATTTTCATTTATGGAATTATTTTTCAGAACACTTTATTAGTTATACATTTTCATTATGAAAGAAAGCACTAGCCTGCATTTACTGTAAATGATTTTTCATTTTTTAAATATTAATTTGAAGAAGTCCGTGGTATGGCCTCTTCAGAACTGCCCATGGACCACCAGTGGGCCATGGCCCACAGGTTGAAAACCACTGGACTGGAACGTTTCCCATACTCTATTGAGAATAAATGAAACTATGATTAATTTAACATTTTTACGTTGGTCTGTTAATCATCTCGGTCAACAAAGGTAAAGAGAGCTTCACGTTATGTTAATTATCTTTCTAGCAATGTTTCATAATAATAACGATTTATACAACCTCATTTTCATTCCATGCTCAACTAAAGTCAAGTTACTGATGAAGGTATTAAATTAAACGTTTGTGATATTTCAGCCCAGCTCTCCATTAGCTGTTAGGTTCTCTATGAAATTAAACTGGGTCAAGCACTGCATTTTATTTTATCTCATCTCTCTCTCTCTCTCTCTCTCTCTCTCTCTCTCTCTCTCTCTCTCTCTCTCTCTCTCTCTCTCTCTCTCTCTCTCTTATTTGCAGCTGTTTTCAAATAGTTTTTGTTTGTATCTGTTTATCATTTATCCTTTCAGTATCACTTACCTAATTTTTAAATATTATTCACAGCTCCCCTTAATTTCTTTTGTTCAAAGATTTGATGGGATTTATTTCATTGCTTATGTAATTATATATCTGTCTAGCTACCCTCGTTTGTCTCTTTTCCATGCGTATTTTTTTCTCCTATTTATGTTCGTCACAAAGGAAATCGCTTAGTTTTCCTTTTGTAAACCAGATGTATTAATTACACTCGCGCATTTTGATATCTGTTTTCACGCTCTCCATGAAATCATTCTTTTTTTTTTTTCTCGATGGCAGAGCCGTAAATGTTTCCTCTGAAAACTCAACACGCCGCATGTTAATCTTCTCGCACAAATGAAGCATGACTCGTTTTTATTTTTCCTTCATTTTCCCTGACAAGGTTGACGAGATATTCCGGTTCATCACTCTCAGGAAAAGAGAAACGTGAATGCAATGGAAATTATGAAGGATACAAATACTCTGTGAAATGACACTCAAAAGAGACAGAGAGGAAATGAAAGAACGGGTGGAAATAAAAGAGAGATATTTAACTGAAGAAGGATGACTGACAAATGATTTCAAAAGCCTAGGAGAAAAAGATATTGTATAAAAGAGATATTTTACCGAGGAACGACGAGTAACATATGACTTGAACAGCCTTGAAGAAAAAGAAATCACATTTACGGCAGGTTAGGGCAGTGGTTCTTAACCAGGGGTGCTTGCACCCCTTGGGGGTGCGAAGCCGGTTCCTAAGGGGTGCTAGGATGCCTTTGAATAATTAAAGCAAAAAATATTTTTTAATATATGCATGATATTTTTTTCTGCAAAAAATTAAAATAAAATAAAATAATAATAATAATAATAATAATAATAATAATAATAATAATAATAATAATAATAATAATAATAATAATAATAATAATAGAGGACTGTGTCAACCTCGAGAGCAGAGCACTGGGGCAATATCTGAAAACCAGTGAAGACGAGTGGCTAAGGAGTGCATGGGAAGAAGGATTGATAAAAGTAGACAAAGACCCAGAAGTATACAGAGACAAGAAAATGAAAAACAGAACAGAGGAATGGCACAACAAACCAATGCACGGACAGTACATGAGACAGACAAAAGAACTGGCCAGCGATGAAACATGGCAATGGCTACAGAGGGGAGAACTCAATAAAGAAACAGAAGGAATGGTAACAGCGGCACAAGATCAGGCCCTAAGAACCAGATATGTCCAAAGAACAATAGATGGAAATAACATCTCATCCATTTGCAGGAAGTGCAATATGAAAGACGAGACCATAAACCACATAGCAAGCGAATGTCCGGCGCTTGCACAGAACCAGTACAAAAAGAGGCATGATTCAGTAGCAAAAGCCCTCCACTGGAGCCTGTGCAAGAAACACCAGCTAGCTTGCAGTAATAAGTGGTACGAACACCAACCTGAGGGAGTGATAGAAAACGATCAGGGAGTATGGTATCAGAACGGATAGGGCGATACGTGGCAATAGACCAGACGTGACGTTGATTGACAAAATCAAGGATAAAGTATCACTCATTGATATCGCAATACCATGGGACACCAGAGTAGATGAGAAAGAAAGAGAAAAAATGGTTAAATATCAAGACCAGAAAGGAAATCGAAATAAGAAGGATAAGAAATATGCCAGTGAAAATTGTACCCATAATCATAGGAACACTAGGCACGATCCCAAGATCCCTGAAAAGGAATCTGGAAAAACTAGATGCCGAAGTAGCTCCAGGACTCATGCAGAAAAGTGTGCTACTAGAAACAGCGCACATAGTGGGAAAAGTGGCGGACTCCTAAGGAGGCAGGATGCAACACGGAACCCCACACTATAAAAAGTACACGAATAGAAAGCATAATAATCGAATAAAATAATAATAATAATAATTATTATTATTATTTTATTATTTCATTTCAGCAATTCAGGGGGGGGGGCCGAGAACTGACTGCTGATTTGAAAGGGATGCATACACTGAAAAAAGTTAAGAACCACTGGATTAGAGAGAGAAACTGACATTCAAATGTTACGTAAATATGAGGAGAATTTTTATCGAGCACCGCTGAAGAACCACTTCTGTGGATCCGGTAGACTTCGAGAGGATTGTATCAGTATATCTATTTGCTAGAACTTATTCATTTTCCTATTTTATTCACAAAAAAAGGAATCTGTGAATATGTCAAAAATGCTCCTCGGTGACGCATACCTATGGTCAAAATATTTTTTAATGTTTTTTTTTTTTTTTAAGGTTCTCGCGTTGTTTATAAAAGGGGAACATGAGTGTGATTTTTTTTTACAGCTCTTACTATCCCTCAGCACCCTTGAACTTTAGTGTTCTTTTGCAAATTTTACAATTCGAGCTTTGGCATCCGAGCTGTTGTATATAGAGCCATACATATAAAAAGGAAAACTTTTTCCTATAGAGAATCTATTTATTTTTATATCAGTCAAAACTTCCCAGTATTTAAATATATGTTTGTTGTAAGGATTATTTCTATATTATTTATTTTAGATTATACTAATCTTTACATCGATTATTACAGGTGAAAAAACAAGTTTCCTTGCCAAGTCTTTCGCTCACTGAGTGCTTTGAATAGTTTTCGAAAGAGAGGCAATCTATTTGTTATATCTGATCAAGAGTTCTTCAGGCACTTACGTTTTCAAATAATTGTTTTTTTATTTTAGAAAGCTAGAGAGTAATGGACTCTTATAGGGTTATGTTTCCGTTCAATCATTTATATTAAAAAATTATATTAAAATGTTATTACGAAACCTAACTTTTTATACTTTGGTTTTGTGTACAGATTTGGGTGAAAAACTGCACTTTAACAAATTATTTTTTTTTCTCGTTAATTTTTGCCATTGTCGTTTTCGTTCTGATTATGACAAGCCATTATGATCTCTCCTTAAAATTGATTCGATAATAGCCAAGAATGCTGAAATATACTTTAAAAGAAAAAGAACAAAATTTTTAGTATACAAAAACCAGATGAGGAATAACTTACATATGGAGGGAAAAAAATCTGCATCTCTGTAGGAGAGTAGGAACTGAAAAGAGAAAGAAGAGAATTGCACAAATTATTGAAAAAAAATATATTAAGGATATAATCCCCCACCCCCACCCCCGGCTCCAAAATTAAATGAAACCTATGTAAACAAAAGCTTGGTTCTCTGGGATTGTGGAAGACTAACCAATGAGTAATTATAAGGCAAGTAAAAATTTGATGGAGATTCGTAATTAAAAATTCACGCATGGAAGGACTTATTGGGATACAGAAGACTGCTTTCAAAAATACACCACAATACCATTAATAGATGAAAAAGAAACAAGAGACTTGAGGAATCTCAGAATGGAATAGGTAAGCCAAAGCAAATATGAACGTAAGGGGAAAAAATGCACCGCCAGTAAGATTATTTAAATGCACAAGTAAAAAAGTAACTTGATTGGTGCAATTTATTTCCCATCAGACTTACCATAAGTAATTCAATTGATACGCTTCATGCGTTGTTGTTGATTTGGAATGAATTATGTTGTTAGATAAAACAATAAATACAATATCAAATTACATAAGATTTGTTCAGTGATGAATACAGATTTAACTGGTAGCTTTGGAAAGCAGTCTCCATATTAGTGCAATCCATACTATATTGTGATAGGGAATATACAGGGCTATCAGAGTGTGACACTATACAGAATACGCAATCGGTTGTTTGAAAATACGAAAATACCATAATTTTCACCCCTTTATTTCTGTCAAAAAAAAAAACAGAAATAAAACATCGTAATATTAATTCAGGGCCTCGTTTTTCTATAACGAACGTGTAAGGATGCGAAATTCTGCTATCTATCTATTCTATCTAATCTATCTATCGCAAGCAATCTTACTCCAGATTGCATTTTTATTAATTATTCCATTGTTGCATTCTTCCCCTTCAGCGTTGATTCTCCCCTATGAGATATCAATTACGACTCCTCCCTTGCCCCTCTTTGGTTCCGAGATTCTTTTATCCTATGATTTATTATTTAAACAACGTTATCAGGGATATTGCCGATTTCCCTTTCCGCCTCTGTTCCGCGTGTTTAGCTCATTTGGTTCCCAGCAAGGGAGATCGTTCCATTTTCTGCCATCAATCTCCCATGGCCGAGTCGTGTTCAATCTTGTTCTGTCTTCTCCCATGTCCATTGCTTGTTGTGAATCCATGCGAATGAATTCATCTGCTATTTTCGTGTTTTTTTTTTTTTAATTGTGCGTGACGTTGTCAGCCAGTTTGTGTTTATCAGTATATTGTTTTCATGCTTAGGTTTCGTAGTTCCTGTAGTCTTCCTATGGTCAATGTCTTATTGTTTTTATAGGGAACTTAGATTATCATGATACTTTGCAGGTATTTCATTACTTATACTTCTTATATCATCGAGAATAATGACATTAAGAATAATATTAAAGATAGCATCAAATACATTATTATTATTATTATTATTATTATTATTATTATTATTATTATTATTATTATTATTATTATGTGGCTAATAGAGGTCATCGTGACTCAGTAAATTATTACCAAACCAGAATTTTATATATCTTGTGAGTTAGTTAAAAAGCTATAACAGTTTTATTTTTATTCTCTCTCTCTCTCTCTCTCTCTCTCTCTCTCTCTCTCTCTCTCTCTCTCTGAATTCCTAAGATCTACAAATGCTCAAAATGTACGAGTGACGTATATTTAAGCGAGGTAATGGTAAGAATAAATAAGAAAAATATAACTGACAAGTGCAGAAAATATTTCAGTAAAACACAGGAGCGAGGTTGAAATAGCAGTGAAACGAAAAAGAAAGCGTGGCCATATATCAAATTTATTAGTGTGAATAAGCTATTAGTCTGGAATTTTTTTTTTTTTAAATAAGAGGCAAGAAGAATGGTTGCATCGTTCGTGAGTTAACGAAAACGAAATTTTCAGGCGCTACTACGGTAAGAGGAAATTCGTTTCAAAGAGAAGACAGCTGGAGAATAAAGTACGAGGGAGAGAGGGACAACAAAAGCACGGCGATAATTGGCAATTACGTAAGACTGGAATTAAATAAGGACACATCAATTATCACAATAATTTATAGCAAGATTTGAACAAAGAATACCCAACTCCATTCCTGATATTCTGAGGGACACAAAGGAAAGCGAAGACAAATTTTATTCTTGGAAGTCGTCTCGATTACTGCATAAATCCCCGTAGGGGTTAGTGCCGTCAGTGCATCACACGCGGTGCATTGCAGGCATCACTTGAGGTTCTTTGCAGCGTCCCTTCGGCCCCTAGTTGCAACCCCTTCCATTCCTTTTACTGTACCTCAGTTCATGGTCTTATCCTTCCATCTTATTTTCCAGTCTCTCCTAGCAACTGATTCATATTGCAACTGCAAAGTTTCCCTCCTGTTACACCTTTCAAACCTTTTCACCGTCAATTTCCCTTTCAGCGCTGTATGGCCTCATAGGTCCCAGCGCCTGGCCTTTGGACTAAATTTTATATTCCATTCCATTACTGCATAAAAAGGAAGAACTGATCTTGTACCACACGTTGGCAATAATTATTAAAGGCAAATAAAGTTTAACTTTTTTTGCCATAAGAAATTTCGTCAATACCTTTATGTTTCTGGCGCTTCTCTAAATGGAACTTGTTTATGGAGACTGCTGCATGGAAAAGTTTACTTGTTTACATGTTTTATGTAGGCAACGCTGCAAAGTAATTTCTACACTAAATACGACTAACTGGCGTTTTAGTTTTCTGTAAAAGAAAGCTATTGTGCCGGCTTTGTCTGTCCGTCCGCACTTTATCTGTCCGCAGTTCTTCTGTCTGTAATTTTCTGTCTGCCCTCAGATCTTAAAAACTACTAATGTTGATCATCCACACTCCAATCATCAAACATATCAAATTGCAGCCCTCTAGCCCCAGTGGTTTTAATTTTATTTAAGGTTAAAGTTAGCCATAATCGTGCTTCCGGCAACGATATAGGATAGGCCATCACCGGGCCGAGGTCAAAGTTTCATAGACCGCGGCTCATACTGCATTACTAAATATTAGTATTTATTATTTTTCCTATAGGTAGGAAAATGTTGGAATGTTAATTCCAGTCTGCATATATAGTAATGCTTTCATATGAATATGCTTGGAAATTTATTTGAAATTTATCATGCCATTACCTCTGCTTATCTATCTCATAGCTGCTTCAAATTACTCCGTTAATTAACTTGTATTGTATTTCACTACGAGCTATCAGTTTCAGCTCCCTCCATCTAAATCACAATTCCTTCCATCTCAGTTACAACTCCTTTCGTCTCAATTACAACTCCTCCCATCTCAATTACAACTCAACCACAACTCCTTTCATCTCAATCACAACTCCTTCCATATGAGTCACAACTCCTTCCATATGAGTCACAATTCCTTCCATCTCAATCACAACTTCTTCCATCTCAGTCACAACTCCTTCCATCTCAATCACAACTCCTTCCATCTCGATTACAACTCCTCCCATCTCAATTACAACTCAATCACAACTCCTTTCATCTCAATCACAACTCCTTCCATATCAGTCACAATTCCTTCCATCTCAATCACAACTTCTTCCATCTCAGTCACAACTCCTTCCATCTCAATTACAACGCCTTCCATCTCAATTACAACTCTTTCCGTCTCAATTATAACTCCTTCCATCTCGGTCACAACTCCTTCCATCTCAATCACAACTCCTTCCATCTCAATCACAACTCCTTCCATCTCAATCACAACTCCTTCCATCTCAATCACAACTTCTTCCATCTCAGTTACAACTCCTTCCATCTCAATCACAACTTCTTCCATCTCAGACACAACTCCTTCCATGTCAATTACAACTCCTTCCATCTCAATTACAACTCCTTCCATCCCCCTCTATGGTTCTGAGGTTTTTATTCCAATATTTATTATGTGAACAGCGTTATCAGAGGTACTAACAATTTCTCTTGCCAACTTCGTTCCACGTATTTAGCCGATTTTATTCTCTGTAAGAGGAACTGTTCCATTTCCTCTGGAAGCAATTTCTCGTAAATGAATCATATTCGTTCGCCCTCCATTTTCTCCTACGTCTATTTCATCTTCTAATCCCGAGTAGTGGATTTAGTTGCCACTGTTTTCAGGCTGGGCGTGTATGTACGTGTCTTTTTCAACGGTTAGTTTCATACTTATGTTAAACTTTTTTTTTTTTTTTGCTTACTATTCCGTACACGTTACCGTCTTTCTGTTTTAGTTTTCTATAAAAGAAAACTATTGAGATAGCTATTTGTCTGTCCGTCAGCACTTTTTCTGTCCGCCCTCAGATCTTAAAAGATACTGAGGCTAGAGGGCTGCGAATTGGTATGTTGATCATCAACCCTCCAATCATCAAACATACCCGATGGCAGCCTTCTTGCCTTAGTAGTTTTTATTTTACTCAAGGTTAAAGTTATCCATGATCGTGTGTCTGGTAACGCTAGGCACAAGGGCCGTGGCTGAAAGTTTCAAGGGCCGCGGCTCATACAGCATTATACGCTGTACAGAAAAATCTATTATGCCGAAGGAACTACGGCGCATTTTTAACTTGTTTATTGCTTATTAATACTTCGAACTAAGTCGTGGTCCCTAGTTCAAAGATTTCACTGGCAAAACGACCTTACCGTCTTTGTGAGTCAGGGATAGGAGTTTTAGGGGTCCTTTAGGTCTACTTGCTGTATCGTCATCAGCCGCTGACTTTCTCTCACTAATACGAGCTTTGGTGAGGAAGAGGCCTGGGAGCTCATCAAAATGTAAATATATTCGGCCTCTTAACCTATCCCTTTTGATCCAATAAATTCTTTTCCATAGCCTACTAGAGAGAGGAATATATTATCAAAATGTCTTACTGAATTGCCAATTACGATACTCCCTCTGGCTTCATCAGCCACAGAAGCGTCCCTTTTATTTAAGAAACCACTACGTCCAATAAAACGCACTGCAGACTCCCTCGCTCTGTGCCGGATACAACTGACCATATCACGCAGATAAATGCAACCTCAGTAAATAGTCACCACCTTCGCAATTGCAGGACAGCAAATGGGTTTTACAGGGCCAAGATGCCAAAAAATTATGTAACAGCAATAATCAATAATTTGCCGATCACCTCTCCCCGTTTCACTCACCTCACTACGCATGTCCTCAGCTTATGATAAAGAACCTGCCCCAAGAACATTACTATTACTTCGGTAGATGAAAGCTATTCACACGGAACAAGCACACAGGGGCCATTGACTTGAAATTCAAGCTTCCAAAGAATGTTGGTTTCAACCTCCCACCGCAGACCCCACACTGCAGCAGTAACTGATCATGATACAGACTCAGTGATCTTTTCATCGCCTCTGGGGAGGCGCAAACTCGCGACATCTGAGCGGCATGTCACGACACTAGCGACCATACCAGCGGGTCATGCGTCCTTCTTGGGAAATAAAAGAATGAGATTGTATACATTTGGAAACTCAGTGTACAGCCTACCATTTGAAAACGAGAAAGTAAAAACTCAGACTACAGAAAGGTCGGTGCAGCTCGAACAACAATGAACGATTTGTTTTATCGGTTCAGACCTTTAAAGTTATTTTTCTTTTTCACTAAATACTTCCAGCCCATATCAAATAGTTGAATGCTTTGAATGAGAAAATGACAGTTATGGGTGGCTCCTCAGTGAGCTGACTGATGTTAACCAAAGATCTTTATATCAATTTCCCTCTAAACGGAAAAAGGTTAAACACTGGAATATGCTAATTCATTGATGTTTTAAAAGTTCTACAACACATGTGAATGGAAACAGTTAAGAAATTATTCACACCAAAACAGGCAGCTCTCTCTCTCTCTCTCTCTCTCTATGGTTTAACATTTATTACCTTAAGTCAATTTTTATTGATAAATCTGTTATTGTAATCCCCTTTAGCACTGCTTCAATGATACGAAATATCAATTACCACACCCCTTACCTTCTCCAGTTCTGAATTTCTTTTACTGGAGGATTTAATGTTTGAGTATCGTCATCATGGCTACTAATGGTTCCCCCTTTCATCCTCGTTTACACTGAAGGTCACCCCGTTATCCCCTTTGCTAGTATTCTAAACAAATTCCTTTTATATTTCCTTTATTCTTCGTACTTGTTTGATTTCCTATGCGTCCACCCTTTAACTTTTTCTTTTTATTTTTTTTTTGCAAGCTTCTCTCAGTTTTTCTCTTATGTTACTCATCTAAATGAATTTGTGTTATGTGTTCATCGTTCTCTTTCTTAATTGCTTAAATTTCATGCGCTCCATCCTTCCTTTGCTGTTTTTTTTTTTTTTTTTTTTTGCTCCATTTCCATGGTCTTTTGTTTCTGCTAGCGCCTGTCAGTTACTTGAATTACTCTCAGGTTTGGTGCCCTAATTTCTCAAAATGAAAGAGTAACACATATTGTGGAAATAACTAGAAAACAACAAAGAAATATTTTTACTCTCGCAATTATGGACGACAAAATACAGAACAGCAGAAAAATAGGTAAGGAATAGTTGTTATTTAGCTTCAATTCTATATACTCCAAACAATAAAATTATGAAGATGTCTGATAAAGCGAAAGGAAGAAAGGACTGTCAACACCCTTTGTTGACCTTATTTTACCAGTGATGAAAATCTTCAGTGTTTTGTAATATATTCATTTAAGAACTCTAAAAAAAAAAACATTCTTAAAGGTAATTATTCTCAATAAAGTAACATAATTTTTTTAATATAAAATCACACGTACGGACCCTGATTTATTATATTTGAGCCAGACGAGAAAGGAATTAAATTTACCAATAAATAGCCCTGAATATTCAGTTAAGCTTGGGCAAGAATCGCGTAGAATTGATCAGCTCAACAGTAGTGCAATAAGAAGATTTTTGTAATATTGTCTCTATAACCCTCTTGGAATCTGCATCAATACAATTAACGTATTAACAAAATCCTGATTTAAGCCCAGATTTATATACCCCTGATTATCAATAATTCTTACTAATGTCCTTAGCCTTTACGAGGTTAATCCAGTAACTGGGTTAATCCAGTACAGTTTTCTCTCATCTGAAGATCAGACTCAATAGTAATGACCTTTGGATACATGAAATGGTTTTATGCTTCCTTAATCTTTACCTTTTGTCTGTTTATGTTGTTTGGTGCAAAAATGCATTAAACGCGAAAAATCTTGCACGCCGTTGTTTCACTTTATTTTTGGCTCTATACTTCCAGTAGACATTATATGTGTGTATATATATATATATATATATATATATATATATATATATATATATATATATATATATATATATATATATATATATATGTATATGTATATATGCTATATATGTGTGTGTATAAGTGAATCACGAAGATATGGAAGATGATGAATGAATAAATAAAGGCAAATGCCACGAAGGAAGAAGTGAAACAACGGAGGGGTTACTAGGCCTTTCGACACAGCGGTCCTTTACTAGCAGACTGAAGAGAAATATAAAAGTAAGTTTACAATAAAGCTCATATAATTGACAGATGACATACAGATATCCTTAAGGACGGGGATTATAAAGGAAGAGATACACTGGAATCCAGCACAGTTGAAGAATTAGTGAACGTACAAAAGCAAAGGTAAATCTTAGAGAGGTTTTTACAAAAGATTAGGCCTAATGGCTTGAAACCAGGGAAGAGTAAATTAAAGGTCAATTTTGGTGGTCAGTCTCTTCACCTGTATAATCCTTTAATTGACTCCTCCCTGCTTTCAGGAGTTAGGCCTAATCTTTTGTAAAATCCTCTCAAAGATTTACCTTTGTTTTGGTAGGTCCACTAATTCTTCAACTGTGTTGGAGTCCAGGTGCACCTCTTCCTTTATAATCACCATCGTTAGGGATATCTATATGTCATCTCTCAATTATACGAGCTTTATTGTAAACTCACTTTTATACTTCTCTTCAGACTGCTAGTAAAGGACCACTGCGTCGAAAGGCCTAGCAACCATTCCATTGTTTCACTTTTTCCTCCGTGGAATTTGTCTTGATAATTTGTATTGATATATATATATATATATATATAGTATATATATATATATATATATATATATATATATATATATATATATATATATATACAGTATATATATATATATATATATATATATATATATATATATATATATATATATATATATATATATATATATATATATATGTGTGTGTGTGTGTGTGTGTGTTTTGTGAATGTGTGTTTGTGTGCATTTATCAGAAGGGAGAAGAAAGAAAGACAGAGACCGAAACAGAGATCAAAGCCCCGTAATTAGATACATGATTCAATTGCCTATATCATCCTCTGCCGCTATGAATTGTAAATTAACAAATCATAAATTTCCATATGCAGTTCGTGACGATTCTTTCATCTTTCTAAAAGTATGCATGCAGTAAAGGCGCCGTAGTGAAATGTGAATTATCTACGTAAGGCTTTGTAAAGCATTCGGATGAATTTTTTCCTTAGTTTGAATATTGCTCTTGTTGTTGACAGACAAAGCAAGGAATAGTGATTGTATAATGAAGGAATACTTTTCTACATATACGGAAAAACATTTCCTTGACAGCGGCTGATAAAACATGTGTTGAACTGAGAAAGAAAAGAAATAGATAACTGCAGAAAACTTGAAAAGAAACAACAAAAAGGAATATTAAAAAGAGAAGAACACATCTGATCGGTTATCGAAGATAAGGCAAGGACAAGCTTGTCTTTCCTACATATATTGGAGACCAATCAATACTATACAATAGAAGAAACTACTCTCGCCTAAAGGAGACACTGCCAGAAACAAAAGATGTATCTAATTGACTTTCTTCATATGACAAAGGTGAAAAAGGATCTTTACAATATATGGGAGGTTTTTGAACGTCTTCACCTTGTTTGAGATAAACAGTACACACTCGCTCACAAGTATGCATATATATATATATATATATATATATATATATATATATATATATATATATATATATATATACATATATATATATATATATATATATATATATATATACATATATATATGTACATATATATATATATATATATATATATATATATATATACATATATATATATATATATATATATATATATATATATATATATATATATATATATATATATATAATCAGTAAGCTACAAACGTCCTTTAGTATCCAGTTAGCTCTACCTCGGAAATAATATATTTTCATATATGTCACCGAAGGGGAATTTTTTAGTTGATAATAAGTTCGTCGTCCCGTGGGCTCGAACCAGCGAAGGACAAGAACTCAGGACTACAGTGGACGCATTAACCCACACGGCCAGCAAGTGAGGTATAAGTGGATATCGCCTCCCATGTACAAATCCCTGTCGAACTCAGGTGTTTGTATTTGGAGACGATATCCACCCACCTCTGCCATGTTGACTGTGTAGTGCGTTTGTCGCACGCAGCCATATTATGAATTTTTATCACATCACCGGGATTCATATACAATCCTTTAATATCCAATTCGCTCTACCTCCGAAATAATATATTTTCATATATGTTACCGAAGTGGAATTTTTTAGTTGATAATAAGTTCGTCGTCCCCTGGGCTCGAACCAGCGAAGGACAAGAACTCAGGACTACAGTGGACGCATTAACCCACACGGCCAGCAAGTGAGGTATAAGTGAATATCGCCTCCCATTATTTCAGAGGTAGAGCGAATTGGATATTAAAGGACGTTTGTAGCTTACTGATTGTATATGAATCACGGTTATGTGATAAAAAGTCATATATATATATATATATATATATATATATATATATATATATATATATATATATATATATATATATATATATATATATATATATATATTCACAACTATAAATAAATATATAAATATCTATAAATAAATATATATATATATATATATATATATATATATATATATATATATATATATATATATATTTATATATATATATATATACACACACACACACACACACACACACACACACACACACACACATATATATATATATATATATATATATATATATATATATATATATATATATATATATATATATATATATATATATATATATATTCACGGCATCGAGGCACAGCAGTAGGTCAACTAACAGTCCACCCACTTGGAAAGTGGGACAGTGTTTTGATGACCCTAACAAAAAGTGCGAGAAGCAAACACCCTCAGCCTAAAGAGTTACTGAAAAACCGGAAAGCCGTATCATCAAATGACAGCAAGAGACCAAAGTTCAATCACGCGAGGGGAAAGTGACCTGTGCCATTTCCTGACAAGTCCAACGGTCCTCTGTTAACGCGAGGAATGAATTGGGTAGAATGTGAAGAGTCGTATCCATTTCAGAGATCGAACGCGGCTAGCACCGCCATCCCAAAAGAACTGCCGTGGAACCACGAGGCTAACAGATCCTGAGTCAACCCCTTCTCAAGGGAAAAAGAGAAGGGCATATTTGTAACAAAGGGACAGAAAAAAAGAAAATATACATACACAAACACACACACACACATATATACTGTATATATCTCTCTCTCTCTCTCTCTCTCTCTCTCTCTCTCTCTATATCTATATATATATATATATATATATATATATATATATATATATATATATGTATATATATTTATATATATATTTTCATATATATTATATATATATATATATATATGTATATATGTTTTGTGTTTTTTGTGTGTAATTGTATATATATATATATATATATATATATATATATATATATATATATATATATATGTGTGTGTGTGTGTGTGTGTGTGTGTGTATGTGTATGTGTGTGTATATGTGTGTTTGTATGCATGTGTGCATATATATATAAATGCATATATGTGTGTATATATGTTTATAGGTACACATATACAACTATGTACGTAAGTAGGTAAGTATAAGACATTATTCTTCATATCTGAAAATACATAAAACGTAGTTTCTATCATTCTAGGATAAAAACAAATTCAATTTCAGCAGGAACAGGAATCCTCTGATCATTATCGGTGAACCCTCGATAAGAGAGAGAGAGAGAGAGAGAGAGAGAGAGAGAGAGAGAGAGAGAGAGAGAGAGAGGAGTTCTCGGAATGTATTTCTTTACCAGGAGATCTTTTTACAATCGTATTCGGTAAAAAAAAAAAAACCTGTTATATAATTTCAAAAGGGAAGGAATGAGATGAAAGCTTTGGTGATTTTATATCGATCGCTGGAATTTCTCGATTGAAATACTCTTTTTCCACTATGGCTGGTCATATGCGATTATCGAATACCAGAATACCAAGAGTATCAGACAGAGAGAGAGAGAGAGAGAGAGAGAGAGAGAGAGAGAGATTCTTTATCAGATACACAGAGAGAGAGAGATAGACTTATATATTCTTTATCACATATATATATATATATATATATATATATATATATATATATATATATATATATATATATATATATATATATATATATATATATATATATATATATATGAGCACATGTTAATATCTACTTTAGTAGCAAATGAAAATACATTCTACTCGACAACATTTTCTAAAATTCTGCCTCCATGTTCTTCATTATAAAACAAATGAATGAACCCAACTTCAGAAGATTTATCAAAAACATGCCAGCGCGAATATTCAGAAAAATAAACAGAATTCATTTTGTTCAGTGATAACATACTAGCAAGTTCTACTATTTTATATACGTCTGTCTGAATTCAAGCTAACAATGCTTAATAAAATCTCCCCGAAAATTATACTACATTAGTCAAGAAAAAGTGATTAAGCGATCAATCTCAGTGTATTATTCACTGTACGAAATCAGCGCAGATTCCTGTAGTACTGTTATATTATAATCATATAAGGTAATAGAAGCATTAAGCTTGATACTATTAACTTTAAAGGAACAGATGGACAAAAGTGCTTTAAAGTTAGCCAGGTCAATTTTAACCTTTAAATTTAAATACCTCCTGATAAGATAAATAACTTTATCGTGGAATATTTGAAGGTGCATCACACTTGCAGGTTAATTCTATACATTAATTATATACATTACAAACCAAAAATTTTAGGTAATTAAAGCAAAAAATATTTCTTTTCGTACGAACAACGACCCCGGTTTGTATTTCCTGACAGTTGCTCATTTGATATTTTCTGGTTTCTTTGTTTTTTATCCCTTAACCTTCCCCACCATTTCCCCCTTACTTAGTTACTGGATGTTTCGCCTTTCTCCTTTTGCTCTTTTCTTGCGATCTGTTTCAACTAACTGACTTTTCATTGCTTTGGTGATAAATATCTCATTGTTAATCTACTTTCCTTACTGGTGCAGCCAGTTCTGTTTTCCTTGTGCCTGTGTTCGTACGTCTGTTTTTAGTTTTCTGTAAAAGAAAACTACTGAGATGGCTACTTGTCTGTCCGTCCGCACTTTTTCTGTCCGCCCTCATATCTTAAAAACTACTGAGGCTAAATGGCTGCAAATTGGTATGTTGATCATCCACCCTCCAATCATCAAACATACCAAATTGCAGCAATCTAGCCTCAGTAGTTTTTATGTTATCTAATGTTAAAGTTAGCCATGATTGTGTGTTTGGCACCGCTATAGATGCCAATAACACAGCCCACCACCGTGTCTTGGCTCAAAGCTTCATGGGCCGTGGCTGAGAGTTTCATACAGCATTATAAGCTGTACAGAAAACTCGATTGCGCCGAAAAAGCTTCTGCGCATTTATTACTTGTTAAGTTTTTTAACACTTTAGTATTTTAAAATGAGTCAGTGTCTTCCTTTTCTCATACACAAGGTGTCTCAAACGTTTCCACTGTATTTTAGAACATTATTTCATTTCACACTTAAAATGCCTTTCCTATCATGAGTTTATTTTTGTATTTGCCTTTCTTTTCTGTCAATATTTATGCAAAATTATTCCTCTTTGGACTCTTCAAAAACATTGTATTTGAAAGATGTAGTTTTTCCTTTCATTCCGAGACACCTAGGCAAAATGGAATGAAGAGGGAGGATGTATCTCGTTAGTCATTCCATTTGCTCTCTTAAAGATGAATGAGGTAGGCCGTTTGTTATTCTAGGACCGCCTGGGGATTATTATCCAGCCCACTAATATATGCATTTACTTTTTACACTCTCCCTTTATGCTTGTTCGTGCAGGTCTCCTTTAAGCCATATTTCATTTATGAGAGAGTCATATGAAGTTGAAGTCATTGCCTGTATTTTTTTGTCTAATTATAAATGGTATATGTCATCGTTTTGTGTGTGTATATATATATATATATATATATATATATATATATATATATATATATATATATATATATTTATATATAAATGTTTTTAAATAGTGAATGTTTTTCAAATAGTGTTTTTATTGGCTTTTTATCTTCATATATATATATATATATATATATATATATATATATATATATATATATATATATATATATAAATACACACACACACACACACACATATATATATATATATATATATATATATATATATATATATATATATATATATATATATATATATATTTACATTTATACATATAAATATATTTACACTTTTACTTACATTAAGGGAAGAGACAGAGAAACAGAATGGAGCAGCAAAATCTAAAAGTTTATAAAGCATCGTCGGATAATTTACCTTGCGAACATTTCTGATCTTAAAAAAAATAAAACCTTAGATTTTGTTTCCTAACTAATCAGATATGGCGTTTTTGAAGAGACATTTTTTATAGCTGTTTTTAAGATTTCACACCAAACTTTTTTGTCTATTCCTCTTCACATTTCCACCAATCGTCGCGGGATAAAAGACAGTGTGTTGCTGTCGCACCAAGCTTCGCCGAAATTTGTACTTATCGTTGAAAAGTCATAATAAATGCATCAAAGTAAAAGGAAATCGAAATTTCAGCTTCAAACCACCACAAAAATAAATTTGTTTTTCTGTCTGATTCTCCGCTCCGGTGACTTGTAAAATGTTTATCTCTGTTTACTGAAGATTTAACGGCCAGTTGAATATCTGTAATAGCATTCTAATGATTGCCTATATTTCATTTGAGGATTTATCCATCGAGAAAATATATATATATTTTTTTTTCATTTTAAATGTCCCTTGTCTGGGTGTTTATTTTAGTTCAATTTAATTCTCCCTTACTATGAATGAATATCTAATTATTTTAAAATCTGTAAGCATAATGATCAGATGTCTTTTCAATGATTAGTATAATAATAATAATAATAATAATAATAATAATAATAATAGATGCCGAAGTAGCTCCAGGACTCGTGCAGAAGAGTGTGCTACTAGAAACAGCGCACATAGTGAGACAAGTGATGGACTCCTAAGGAGGCAGGATGCAACCCGGAACCCCACACTATAAAAACCACTCAGTCGAATAGGATGACTATGATAGACAAAAAAAAAAAAAAAAAAAAAATAATAATAATAATAATAATAATAATAATAATAATAATAATAATAATAATAATAATAATAATAAAGACGTATACATGTAAGAAAACAAATCGCTAAAATCACAAAAAGCCATTAATCATTCAAATAAATAGTTTAGTTTTGATTAAAAAAAAAATGCAACCGTTATGGAAATGTCCTCGAGTATCTAGTACTCCTGTTCTAAGAACCAGTGATTGGAGGCACCAATAAGATATTTCTTACGGCAGGCGAATCTCCGACAAAGTTTCACGGTCCTCTTGTACAAGTTCTTCTAAAATTTCTGCGGACTATTCCTTAAATTTCAGACCAATAGGAATCCTTTCAATGCTTTTGCAAGACGCGTAGAAATGAAATTTTACGAATTTCACTATTTGTATTGGATTAAATACCTTACTTGATTGGGGGAGTTGCTTTTTCTCCTCAGTACTTTGTGTGGGGTCCTTGACAATGCAAGGTTATGGAAGTTTTTAGACTATTTGGAGAATAAAATGTGGAAAGATAATCAAAGATAATGTAAGAGTGAAGCCAACTTCAAGTTCTCGTTGCATTAAATCTGTAAATATCGTAACCCATCACCCATTGTTCTCTCTCTCTCTCTCTCTCTCTCTCTCTCTCTCTCACACACACACACACACACACACATTTGTCGCTGGAAACAAAAAAGCTTTGAAGCAATATCAAAGAGCTCTATAATGAGCAGCAGGTACATTTAGTGCATTTTAAAATATTTATATATATATATATATATATATATATATATATATATATATATATATATATATATATATATGTGTGTGTGTGTGTGTGTGTGTGTGTGTGTGTGTGTGTGTGTGTGTGTGTGTGTGTGTGTGTGTGAAAAAGAAAGACTTGGGTGGCCGTAACTTGTCGACAATTTCTTTTCTCTCATGCTCACGTGTAAATACCGACAAGGGCAATATTTATAAAACATAAGCGAAATATCTATAGAAGCTGACAGTTGTCCCAAGTTTTCAGGGAGCAGAGTATGATGGCTGATATATTTTTCACCGGCTTAAAGGATATAAAACCGCTAAAAAATAAAATAATGTTATTTAAATTTTATGTAAAGTCAAACAAGAGAGAAAAGAGGCATCTGTGACAAATAAAGGGAAACTGAATTTACAAAAGATACTAAAATGAAACGCAAGGCGAATGAAACTAGAAAAAAAATATATGGTTGCAATGTAAATTAGAACGAAGTGGGAAGGGGTGAAAGGTCAAGAATTACTTAGAAAAAGGTACATGCATTGAATACCAGGCAGAGTACAAGGAACTGGAAGAGCTAAGGATAAGAGGGATGCTGCAATGGTAATAGATAAATTGAAGGAAAACTAGAGATATTATAACTATTAAAATTACACTGAACTATTCATTATCCCATACAAGGCAGTGACATTATAGTCTTGAAGAGTAGTATCATGGCATTTTCGTTATGGAAATATGAATATGTTACTTTTACTCTCATCTAAAGAATAGCGGTATAGTTCAATAACTGAAATAAAATAGAGGGGAACGATCTCTTCCAATCTAGTAACTAAAACGAAGATTAAATTTGTTGAATTGTATCTGTTACCAATTACAAACTTGAATTAATATCCCTCCGGAGCTTCGTCTCTCAATATATCTGTATTCCTTGGCCTGTTAACACCAGTTTTTTTTTTTTTTTTTTGCAAAGTGAAAATTCTGTTTTCTGCTCTTTTGCCAATGAGCGCTGCCTACTCGAAGCTCTCAGTAACCCGATACTTTTTCTGTCCGCCCTCAGATCTTAAAACCTACTAAGGCTCGAGGGCTGCAAATTGGCTTACTGATCATCCACCCTCCAATCATCAAACATACCAAATTGCAGCCCTCTAGCCTCAGTAGTTTTTATTTTGTTTAAGGTTAAAGTTAGCCATAATCCTAGTTCTGGCAACGATGTAGGGTAGGCCACCACCGGGCCGTGGTTCAAGTTTCATGAGCCACGGTTCATACAGAATTAAACCGAGACCACCGAAAGGCAGATCTGTTTTCGGTGGCCTTGATTGTACGATGTACAGAAAAATCGATTAAGCCAAAGAAACTTCGGCGCATTTTAACTTGTTTTTCTTACCTTACGCTTTTCTCTGAGGTACAGAATTGCAGATCAGTGATGTGGGATGAAGACGATAGATATCTTCTGACAAATTATACGTTCGAACTTTCTCAAGACTGTGCTCACCTTCGTGAGGATTTGATGTAATATGATCGAAACTTTATGAAATGGTGAAAAATTAATTAAATCTGAGATTGAAATTCACTGATATTCTTCGGAATAGACATCATTAGGAATAGACAAGACAATGATTCCTATTGAGGATGGTCATATTTGCGAATAAGGAATTTTCTCCCAGCCCTAAAAAATGTTTCTAGAAGTAAAATCCTTGATCGCCTGGAAAAAATAATTGATAAAATGTGATCCCCAATGTCTCTGTAAGTAATTACTTGTGCCAGTCCAGATGTTGTGTTATCCTATATACGTACTGTCAAGCTTGAAATTTCTGTGGAATTAAGCTATGGTCCTCATTCCCCTATACGCCACTCATGTGAGAAACTTCAGTAATTACAAGTTTCAGCGTGATATATCATTTACTGAAAATTGCTGGAAAGTAACGTCTAAATAGTCTAATGCTGTAATAACTACTATAATTAATACTGGTGGCATCACAGTAATCATTACCGTATTAAATCCCTTCATCTACTAGCATAATTACAAGAATCATTATGAATTTCGTCATAGAATCATAGCTGGTAACCTCACAATTAACATCGATATGTCAGCTAATACTATGACTACTATGATAGATATTTAAATGCACACTCACATGACTTAGAAATAACAAAATTATTTATCAAACTAATATCTTTTCTGGTATTTACCAAACTAGTATCTTTTCTGGTATTCCTAATTCAAGCAACATTCCTGCAGAAATGACCACCGTAAGTCCAGAAATTTGCAAGCCCGAAAAGGAAATGATTTCATTACTGACAGCTGAATGAGCTGGAGGTGAGGCTAAGTGAACTCTCGAGGGTACCTATGTTATACTCATCCAACTTAAATGCTTCTGAGTTTCACCTTCACTTTCCAGTACCTGGGACAAAGGGGAAACAGAATTTTCCTCTTTGTCATTCACGAAGGGTCTGGACCCTCTCCTCTGTTTTGACGGCAGCGCTCAATTCCTTTTGTCCCCCGCGAATTCTGGGCAACAAGAGTGTCAACAGACATTTTAACTTCGTAACTCTGATCCCCCAGGGGCAAGGGACGTCCGGCGACTGCTTAACCAGTTTAAAGCGGAAAAGCTCGGCCGACATCCAGCGGCGATATGATTTTCCGGCTGCATTTGTTGGTTTCTTAAAGCTGATTAATTTTCTGCAGAAATTTTGAGACAGCTATCTGTCTGTCCGCCCGCACTTTTTCTGTCAGCCCTCAAATCTTAAAAGCTACTGAGGCTAGAGGGCTGCAAAATGGTATGTTGATCATCCACCCTCCAATCATCAAACATACCAAATTTCAGCCCTCTAGCTTCAGTAGTTTTTATTTTATTTAAGGTTAAAGTTAGCCATGATCGTGCTTGTGGCACCGCTATGGGTGCCAACAACACAGGCAACCACCAGGCTATGGGTGAAAGTCCCATGGGCCGCGGCTGAGAGTTTCATGGGCAGTGTCTGAGAGTTTCTTACATCATTATACGGTGTACAGAAAACTCGACTGCGCCAAAGAAACTTCGGCTCATTTTTTACTTATTTTTTCATTCGCTCCCAGGCAAGGATAATTAGCGTTATCACAGACCTTACCTGGGATACTTTTTATGGTTCCTCGATGGATTTCTCGCGCTTTTATTTATATAAAATGGGAATTTTGCTACTTATTTATTACAGTTAATACTTCCCCTACTTATGAATTTCTTATGAATGCAACGGGGAAAAATGGTATCGGTTCTCACCCGCAAAATTTAGTGGAAATTATTTATGACAAGGTCAACACAAAATGACTTTTACGAAGGAGATGCAGGTAACCTAGTCACAAAATATAACTTTAAATAAATTCATGATTAAAGATTTCGACACACTCGAGAGGGATATGGATTAATAGCACTTGTAAGCGGAATTTATCGATATTTTTTCTACGGAAGCAAAGATACAAAATCAGCCTTTTTTTGACATGCAATTACGACATAAATAAGCGAAATTTATCGACATCTTTTCTACGCAAGCAAAGATACAATAATCAGCCTTTTTTTGACATGCAATTACGACATAAATGTTGAAAAAAGATATGGGACAGAAACACTAAGTTGATGTGGTAAAAGGTAAAAGATGATATGACTCTTTTAATAAAATCTTTACCTCTTGTAAAGGGAGAATTGTCTTACGAACTGAAGGAACTAAAGCAGTTGTTCTTAACCTTTTTATTACCACTAGCGGATCCAGAAAAATTTCATGGGGCCCACCAATTTTCATATTATACCTCTATATACGTATGCATATATATATATATATATATATATTTTATATATATATATATATATATATATATATATATATATATATATATGTGTGTGTGTGTGTGTGTGTATACACACATGTATATACATATATATATATATATGTGTGTATTATTTCTTTAATCGATTATTTTATTTTTTCCCATTTTTATATTTCTTATTTATGTTATATTGTCTAAATCTTCAATTTTATTATTTTATCATTATTCTTCATGGGGACACGTGCCCAGGTGTCCCTATCTCTGGATCCGCTAGTGGCCCCTCTAAGAGTAGGTCCTTCCCCACATGCAACCCCCCCTTGCAACTGTGAGTAAAATTCCCTCTAAGATTTAAAGGAAAATAAAATCAAAGAGAAAGAGAAGGGTTTTTTTTTTATTCTTTCGGGAATGAATTAGTGAGATATTTGACACTGTTTCTTAGGTACTAGATCTTGAATGCGTGGTTGAATGTTAAGAGAATAATGAATATAATTAGATAATTATTTATTTTTCTCTAGGGCTCGCCCTCACCTAGAAATTGCTGAACCGCCCCCCCATAGGGAGGCAGAGCCCTTAACCTGGGGGCTGCCTCCCTATGGGGGTTCAGCAATTTCTAGGTGAGGGCGCGAGCCCTAGGAAAAATAAATAATTATCTAATTATATTCATTATAGCAGATCCTGGAAAAAGCACCTGCAAGTTAAGATTACCTCAGTTTCAGTAGCTAAGAAACAGGATCGTTAGTCTAGAATCTTATTTCCCACGCTTTCATATTCCTATAGAAATTAACTGAAAAATAAGAGTTTGGATTAAATGTAGTGTTACTTTAGCAAATAACAAACCCCGGATTCGTGGTATGGAATTTATTTCACAAGTGCCTTATTTTAGTTGAAGCTGATATGCATTAACATATATTATCATGCAAGAATATCGATGGTTTAGCATATAAAGAAAAAGTGGCGGATGGCGCAAAGCAAGAGAAATGCCAAGGAATTCAGAAACTTTGCGAGAAGGTTAATGTTTTCTTTGATGAAATGTAACTTTACTGATCTTGCTGAGTTATTAAAACAAAGAGATGTCATCGGCAGGTAATAAAAAGTCAAAAACTAGTTTAAGATCAAGTAGAATTAGGACCTTATCCATTAATGTGAGGAACCACATCGTGCAAAGCAGAAACGTTATGCTAACGAACACATTCTGAAAGGCTGGAACCAAATGTCATTTTCAGCGGGAAACAGTAAGTAGTGAACAAGAACGGAGTCGAAGAACGAGGCAATCCTGAGTAGATGCGGATACAATACTTCTTTCCAGGAGCAAAATATGGAAGTAAACGGAAACCTATGCTTGTGGCTGAGCCTGTGATAAACTGGCGAGGTATTTTCTGCAAGGCTTCATCATGTTTTCAGCATCTGGGGGATAACTGTGACGGTGCATGCTGATCTGATCTCTCTCTCTCTCTCTTTTATCAGACAGTCTATATAAAAAATAATTTACATTTGTTTACCCACTGTACTGATGTCCCTCTTCATATTCTCTCTCTCTCTCTCTCTCTCTCTCTCTCTCTCTCTCTCTCTCTCTCTCTCTCTCCCTCCACAAGACCTGCCTTAATCAAAGAGCATTGTCGCACACCTACAGGAATGAGGAAAGAAAAGAAAGAAAACTATTCCTTAGCTGAAGCCCCGATGATGAGTGCATATGACTCGCGCTCGGCCCCTTCAAATTCTTACGATCGAATTCCTCATCGGGTTGAGCGAATGAAAGCAAACTTCCTTCGAAAAAATTCGCGTGAAGTTTCGCCTGAAGAAATCCCAAGACTCGCTCGGGGACGATTAATTGTCTTGGAAAAGAAAATGGGATGGTGAAATGAGTAGGAAAGGAGTTTGAGAACAAGGAAGAGGAATTAGACAGAGGGAGAAATACAGTGGAGAGCGAAGGGGAAGATTAAGAGGAACCCGAGGAACAAAATAGGTGTGATGAAGGGATAAAGCAGATTATCTCAAGATTAACTGAATGATTAGCTTCACAAGAAACTGGGAGAAGATTCATTGCCAGGAAGCAAATGAAGAGAAATAGGTATAACTGTTCATAGGTGAAGTAAAACCTTAAATATTAGATTAAATAGAATAATATCAACAGTCCAGTATGTTTGATTTCTGTTGTGAAGATGGAAAACAGAATAGAATTTTAATGTTGCTAATAATAATAATAATAATAATAATAATAATAATAATAATAATAATAATAATAATAATAATAATAATAATAATAATAATAATAATATTATATTGGAAATTTAAAAGTGTTACTACGAACAGTGAAGGATATTTGCATCTCAAATTCACAATCAGAAAAAATTAATCACCATAAACATCTCGCCCCAGACTATTGAAAGTAGTTTGTAGAAATTTGAACAAGGGATTATATATATATATATATATATATATATATATATATATATATATATATATATATATATATATATATATATATATATATATATATGTATCTATATATATATATATATATATATATATATATATATATATATATATATATATATATATATATATAATCAGAAAGCTACAAACGTCCTTTAATATCCAATTCACTCTACCTCGGAAATAATATATTTTCATATATGTTACTGAAGGGGAATTTTTAGTTGATAATAAGTCCACTGTCCTGTGGGGTCGAACCAGCGACGGACGAGGAATCAGGACTACAGTGACACACTAACGCAGTCGGCCACAAGAGAGGTATAAGTGAATAACATCTCCCATCATCTCACCCGTCGAACTCAAGTGTTTTGCGTTTGGAGACGATATCCACCCACCTCTGCCATGTTGACCGTGTAGTGCGTTTGTTGCACGTAGCCATATTATGACTATTTATCACATCACCGTGATTCATATACAATCAGAAAGCTACAAACGTCCTTTAATATCCAATTCACTCTACCTCGGAAATAATATATTTTCATATATGTTACCGAAGGGAATTTTTTAGTTGATAATAAGTCCACCGTCCGTGGGGTCGAACCAGCGACGGACGAGGAATCAGAACTACAGTGACACACTAACGCAGTCGGCCACAAGAGAGGTATAAGTGAATAACATCTCCCATCATCTCACCCGTCGAACTCAGGTGTTTTGCGTTTGGGAGCGATATCCACCCACCTCTGCCATGTTGACCGTGTAGTGCGTTTGTCGCGACGTGAGCCATATTATGACTATTTATCACATCACCGTGATTCATATACAATCAGAAAGCTACAAACGGATGAGGAATCAGGACTACAGTGACACACTAACGCAGTCGGCCACAAGAGAGGTATAAGTGAATAACATCTCCCATCATCTCACCTCTCTTGTGGCCGACTGCGTTAGTGTGTCACTGTAGTCCTGATTCCTCGTCCGTCGCTGGTTCGACCCCACGGGACGGTGGACTTATTATCAACTAAAAAAATTCCCTTCGGTAACATATATGAAAATATATTATTTCCGAGGTAGAGTGAATTGGATATTAAAGGACGTTTGTAGCTTTCTGATTGTATATGAATCACGGTGATGTGATAAATAGTCATAATATGGCTACGTGCGACAAACGCACTACACGGTCAACATGGCAGAGGTGGGTGGATATCGTCTCCAAACGCAAAACACCTGAGTTCGACGGGTGAGATGATGGGAGATGTTATTCACTTATACCTCTCTTGTGGCTGACTGCGTTAGTGTGTCACTGTAGTTCTGATTCCTCGTCCGTCGCTGGTTCGACCCCATGGGACGGTGGACTTATTATCAACTAAAAATTCCCTTCGGTAACATATATGAAAATATATTATTTCCGAGGTAGAGTGAATTGATATTAAAGGACGTTTGTAGCTTTCTGATTGTATATGAATCACGGTGATGTGATAAATAGTCATATATATATATATATATATATATATATATATATATATATATATATATATATATATATATATATATATATATATATATATATACTGTATATAGCTTAGTGTAAGGGGTCCGGAGTCAACCCATATTAATAATCATCAATAAGGGGAAGAGGACACACACAGATGTACAAGCTGTCTTTATTCCAACGTTTCGTAATTACCATTTAATTACATGATCAGGGCTGTTAAAATGAAACATAAAATCCCTTGTAAAATTGTGAAAACTAAGAATTAAGAATTTAAAAAAGGTAAAAATTATTCTTACCAAATTTAAGAAATATGTTCATTAAAATTAGGGGAATGAACATAATCTAAAAAATCTTTGCATTAAAATGAAAGGTAACAATATACAGTAAACTAAAAATGAAAATAGCAGTGAACAGAGTTATACAACGAAAGATTAAACGACCGGCCTAGAGGAGAGACAGCGTTAAACTAAACGTAAACATAAATAGAAACAACACAAGTCAGGACAAATATAGAGGGGAGGAGGACGTATGTGTGTCTAACGCTGAAACAAGTTGTTTAATAAAAAGTGATTCTAAAATAACAAGGTCTTGAGGGTTGGTGGTATGGCCCAAAATGGAGAGGCCTTTATTGTCGACATGTGTTTTACATATAGATAATAAAGACTTCTCCACTCCAATATTAGAAACCACTCCAATATATATATACATATACATACGTATATGTATATATATATATATATATATATATATATATATATATATATATTTATATATATATATACATATATATACACGTGTATATCTGTGTATATCGTATTATGAAAGGAGCATATGGCCAGAAAGATATTGGAATTAAAACACTTAAAGCTTTCATTTTCCTAGCAAGATATTTTTAAAGTTGATGCCTGAAAATGGAACGTTGTCGACAGTTTGTTCCTCCAGCCACAGCATATCTTTCTCATAGCTTTAAATATGGATTTCATGATAAAATTATTCTTGCACATACGCGCACAAACGCGTGTGAGACTGTTTGCCTTCGTATTTATAGCCGTTTGTTCGTTTACGATAGCAGTTTGTTGCATACCAATGGGCTGACAGCATGGCCGCCATCTGTAACGTGCAGTTGGTCAGCAAAATAGTCAAAGCTGGAATAAACCCGATTTCGACATCGATTCCCTCGAATTCAAACTCTCGAATATCCTCAGGTAATGATTTCAAGCCAAAATAAACACGGAAATCTAAATACTAACTTATCTACATTAATCTAAGCCCATAACTATTCGAGTCACTGTTCATAGACTAGGTCTCAAAGTTAACTCTAAATGTAACGTATGCCTACGTGAAAGAGATGCAAAATGACTTCAAATACGTTTCAGTTCAAGGACGCAAAAGATCTTCAGCGGATAATGCAAACTCATATACTGGGCAGATATAAAGCGAATGGGTTCTGATGCCAGTTTACATTCATTACGGGGGGGAGTCTTATCTCGACATCCGCCGCCGAGGGAAATGCCCCGGATTCTAATGGCCTTTGGGCAATTATCACGTGGAGGCTGGAAAGGAGAAAACATGATACATCATTAGGTTTCGTGCAGGTGTCGATATCATGGCCATGGATTAAGTTAATCCGCACACGGGCTCGATGGTCGCTTGTGATGTAATGACACCACATGTTTGAATGGTATGATATGAGAATTTAAAACTGAAACATTATCTCCGCCAAGGATCGTAATACTTAAAAAAAGTAAAGAACAGAATAGTTTATATATATACATACATAAATACACACACACACACACACACACACACACACATATATATATATATATATATATATATATATATATATATATATATATATATATATATATATATATATATATACTGTATATATAACACTATTTCCATAGAAAGCCTGCGATTTGAAATGATTCAAGCACTCTGACATTAAATGAATAATTGAGACGATCAAAGGCAAACTGTTTAAAATCAGTTCACAATAACGCACTTCTGTATTGCGTTTATAATACAGGACATATTCTAAGCGACAGCATATATTACTCAACCCATCCTTCCTGCTATGCATATAGAATACGATTCATAATACATGAAACACATGATAAGTGCCGTCATATTCATCGAATTCAAGACCTACGCCTGGTTCTCCTTGTACCTGGCTTGCGTGGAGAGGATGCCTGGCTGCTATTAAATTAAGAACTTACCCCGGTCTAGGGGAGCGCTTCAATTAAGGATTTAGCCTGGTCTAGGGGTGTGCTTAAATCAGGGATTTAGCCCAGTCTAGGGGTGTGCTTAAATTAAGGATTTAGCCCAGTCTAGGGGTGTGCTTAAATTAAGGATTTAGCCCGGTCTAGGGCTGTGCTTAAATTAAGGATTTAGCCTGGTCTAGGGGTGCGCTTAAATTAAGAATTTAGCCTGGTCTAGGGGTGCGCTTAAATTAAGGATTTAACTCGGTCTAGGGGTGCGTTTAAATTAAGGATTTAGCCCGGTCTAGGGGTGCGCTTAAATTGAGGATTTAGCTCAGTCTAGGGGTGCGCTTAAATTGAGGATTTAGCTTGGTCTATGGGTGCGCTCAAATTAATGATATAGCTCGGTCTAGGGGTGCGCTCAAATTAAGGATTTAGTCTGGTCTAGGGGTGTGCTCAAACATAAGGCTTTAGCCCAGTCTAGGGGTGTGCATAAATTAAGGATTTAGCCCGGTCCTTGGGCGTGCTCAAATTAAGGATTTAGCCTGGTCTAAGGGTGCACTTAAATTAAGGATTTAGCCTGGTCTAGAGGTGTGCTTAAATTAAGGATTTAGCTGGGTCTAGGGGTGCGCTTAAATTAAGAATTTAGCCTGGTCTAGGGGTGTGCTTAAATTAAGGATTTAGCTGGGTCTAGGGGTGTACTCAAATTAAGGATTTAGCCCAGTCTAGGGGTGTACTTAAATTAAGGATTTAGCCCAGTCTAGGGGTGCGCTGAAATTAAGGATTTAGCTCAGTCTAGGGGTGCGCTCAAACTAAGGATTTAGTCTGGTCTAGGAGTGTGCTTAAATATAAGGCTTTAGCCCAGTCTAGGGGTGTGCTTAAATTAAGGATTTAGCCCGGTCTAGGGTGAGCTTAAATTAAGGATTTAGCCCGGCCTAGGGGCGAGCTTAAATTAAGGATTTAGTCCAGTCTAGGGGTGTGCTGAAATTAAGGATTTAGCTGGGTCTAAGGGTTCACTTAAATTAAGGATTTAGCCCTGTCTAGGGATGTGCTTAAATTAAGGATTTAGCCCTGTCTAGGGGTGCGCTTAAATTAAGGATTTAGCCCGGTCTAGGGGTGTGCTTAAATTAAGGATTTAGCCCGGTCTAGGGGTGTGCTAAAATTCAGGATTTAGCCCGGTCTAGGGATGTGCTTGGATTAATGATTTAGCCCAGTCTAGGGGTGCACTTAAATTAAGGTTAGCCCTGGTCTAGGGGTGTGCTTAATATATATTTAGCCCAGACTGTGAGGGTTAATATCTGTATACGTTTGGGCTCTAAGACACTGTGCTAATGTGCAATGGCCTGTTCCTAGCCTCTGCCATTCATGAGGAATCTCTCAACCTCCGACCCCCTACCCCCCACCTCCTCAGAAAAAAATGCTAGTGGTTCAGATAAGGAAATTCTGCTTCTTCATATTACATTTTAAATTTTTATGATGGTTATTCTTTGTAATTTCTATTTTCTCATAACTGTTATGTAACCCTCACTTAATATATTTTTTTATCGTGAAGGAATTGTTAATACTGCGGACGTTTATTTTGTTTAAGTTTTGTAATAGTTTTCATGCTTCCCTGAAATAATCTAAACTAATTTTTCATAAAAATAACTGGTTATTCCATGGTGCCTTCATTGTTAGATAACAAAATATGAACATTTAATTTTTGTTGCAACGGAGCAAACACATACGTAATGAAAGTGTGAAATGTACACATCTGGCTCTTTCCACACGTATCCTATAAAACCCAGGAACTTTTGATGTTCAGTGGTGAATGAACTGCACATTGTGTAACCCCAGAGATCCCAACAGGAGGTGATAACAGGCAGACAGAAACACAGATCGATCTAGATGCAAAAAATAGTCAGATTTCTCTACACTCACTGCTACGTTGGTCCTACCTTGCACTGAAAGCATTTTTGCCAAGCGTTGATTACTACCCTTACCAAAGTTATGTTCAACATTCTTTTGTATAATTAATCAAGTTACTGAAAAACCTTCTAATTAACATTTTTATTTAGTAATACATGTTATGGAAACTGTTTTCTATGTTATGTTCTTGCTTCTCTCAACAAAATATATTCCCCTGCTCTAACAGTGCTCCAGGAAAATGTTTAAGGATAGAGTTCAAGTGAGGGTTGTACGAAAGTTTCACATGTGCCATGCCTAGTGCCAATAACAAGTTGGGGATTATTACTGAATTATATGAATGCCTTTCGTTACATTTCTTCATTGTGATGGTCGCTGGTATAAAGGAGGGACAATACAAATCATTCTATCCTCTGCTGAGGAAATCAGGACTCACTGGCACTTTCAGAAGCGCTCAGTGGAGTCATTCATTCTTTTGGTTCTTCTCTGGGATTTAGGTTGGAGATCAGAATAAATGCATCCTCTTAGTTCTCCTTTTACTTTCAACCTGTTCGTTTCTGGTATTTGGCTGGTCGAGTGTTGTCTATTTTAGCACGTGTTATAAAACAAATTTTTTCTGTCTTTATGTTAATAATAAGGGATTAAGGTTACTTTAGTCATGTTAAGCTACTATTTTTTTATCCTCCCCATACGAAAAAAAATTGGAAACACTTAACTGGTTAAACTGTTAAGTATTATGGAAAGCTCTTACATGGCTCCATTTCTCCATCAGTCATTCCAATGGCCCAATACCATACCATAACAAACAATGGATAAGAATAAAATTCAAGATTAGGACAACAGCCGAGAGTTTATAATGAAAAAATATTTCACTGAAAAGAGGTAACACTAAACTGAGGTACGTGCCCTGAATTCATGGCTTCCTACCAATCCTTAATTAGCAAATAAATAAAAAAAAAAAACAAAAGGAGCAGAACGGCACAGTGAAAGCAACAAGTAAATAAACAGAAGACAATTCAGTAAGTGGAAAACATTTCAAATGCATCTAGTTACATGAGCAATTAGATTAAAACGAAATTTCATTTAATTCTGATAAAGGAAAAACATTATATATTTTCATAAAAAGGATGAAGTATTTCGTGGCATATAAACCGTAATTCGCTCACTATAGTGAATTGAATTAGCTATTTACTCATTCCATCCATTAGTAAAAAGTTATCAAAATATAATTGAATATAAAAGGGATTTATGGGTGCTCAAACAAACGAGTTTGCTTAATGTGTTTTTATATTATATATATATATATATATATATATATTGTTATATATATATATATATATATATATATATATATATATATATATATATATATATATATATATATATATATATATATATATATATATATATATATATATCTCGGTTTGTCCACTCTTCAATAAATTCATTATATGGAAAATATTTTCTTTACAGTTCATGTAACAACAATCATAGCCGTAACTTAAAAATTTCTCCTTATACCACTGTAACTAAATCCTTGTCTTCAGGCAATGTAGCATAATTTTCAAAAAGTTGTACCTGATATGAAAAGACCAAAAGAAAGTAATAAGTGAAAACGATGCTTCAACCTCACAGGAAATAAACCTCGGACTTGAAAGCTGAATTCTGTAATACACCGTTTTTATGTTGTTTTTGTGTGGCCAGTTCAACGCCACGTTTACCTCCCCAAGCTATGTACAGGAGGATTTTGACACAACAAAGTGTCGAAGTCAGTTGCGCTCTAGATGGAGTTCAAGATGCAATGTTTTCTCGATGTGTACATGCAAATTCTGATGCCTTTGCGATGTTACTTTACATTTATGTGGCAAATTACTGAAATGCCTTAAATGCTGGAGCATTTTTATTTTGCCTATTTTAATTTTTCTTTTATAACAAAACATCGTTGGGGAGAATTTTGACGGTTCTAAAATTTAAAAGTATGTGTATTAAGCGTTCATGCAAACGTTTTTTAAGCTAAGTTTAATATCAAAGTATGTATTGAGCCTTGGTCCACACTCTTTTTTAAGGTCAATTGAATATGAAATATGCATTAAGCTTTGGATCAAAACATTTTTTTAGCTAAACTTAATATCAAAGTGTGTATTAAAACCTTGGCACAAACGTCTTTTGAGCTCAACATAATTCCAAAGCTGAGTAATTCTATGAAAATTCTCTCTGTCTCTCTGTCTGCCTGTCATCCTGTCTGCCTATTTGTCTCCTACTCTTTTTTTTTATGTTGGGTTAAGTCGGGCATAATTAGGAATGGTCTTCATGCCATGCGATCACTGAATTCCACCAAATGACTCCCATCAGTCCCCATTACCTAGTTTAGGGTCTTTAAGCCAATTGCAGTGGAATAGTTTTAACCATTGTCGATTTTTTTTCTCTACTTAATTAGCAGCCCTATTATATATATTTAAGCTTTTTTCATGAATTAGTATTGGGCTGAATAAACACAAAATAAAGTGATAGCTACCACAGTGTATTTTCCCCCATGTGGCATTTCGAACAATGCCATTGCTAAGAAATAAACTTCTAGTAGCTTCAATGCTTTTATTTATTATTTTTTAAAGTCCTACGTGTACTATTCACCTACAGTAATCAATATCAACGGATCGTGATGGGTAAATCGCAAATACCAAAAGCTTGAGAGAAATACACCAAGAGAAGAGGGAATGATTTCGATCCTCTGCGGGAAGCCTAGTGAAACAGTGGCTGCAAACTTTGCATTCATCCTAAATGGTGGAATTTGCATCTATCGTTCCTGGCGTGATTGCGCAGGCAAAGTCTATTATTCACTGACAGAAAAGGTCAAAGAGGAGTTAAGAGAAAGCTAGAGGAATGAGAATATATTCGTGTAAGTAAAATGTTCTAGTTATTTAGCTCTTGTCGCGAGTATCAAACAGAGACAGATGAACGCAGCAACGTTTTGGCGCCAGGGAAAAAACTCATAGAATTTCATATTTTTAAAACTATGGAATTTCGAACAGATCTCAAAACAACCAAACAAAAAAGACACAAACACAGACACTAAGGCTTAATTATGCTGTCCATGGAAAGCACTTCAAGCGGATTCATACTTCAGCACCAAGCAAATCCTTAGTTACTAAGCGCATGACAGATACATCTCTATGCAAAAAAGGATGGGTAACGAATGCTCGGTACTCCAGCGCATTGGTCGTATGAAACTGTGACTGCCAGTCCTCTTTTCACATTCGGGAAAAATTCATGCATATAAATCAAACACACGGGCAGTGGGAATGATTGATAGCAGAGATTGATAGACAGAGTGAGGCACAATAAAATATGACGCGTTTAGCTGCATATATATATATATATATATATATATATATATATATATATATATATATATATATATATATATATATATATATATATATATATATATATATATATATATTCATATATATTTATATTTATGTGTAAAGTATATATATATATATATATATATATATATATATATATATATATATATATATATATATATATATATATATATATATATATATATATATATATATGCATATATATATTATTGTTATGAAGTCGTATAGGACAAGAGAGTAGCAGATTCAACCGACTGAAAGCTTTTATAATGAAAGTCAGAATACATTATCACGGGAATAACAAGTATGTTTATGTCACCACGGATGCTTGATATCTTAATGAGTAGATATTATGCGAAGGCAAAAGCCAATATGAGATAAAAAAGGACAATGGATTTAGGTGTACATTCACGGGATAAGAAAACAAACCGTGAATGAGGTGTGAAACGACTGATGTTTGTGAATGTTACCGCATTTTAACAAGAATATAAGAGAAACTCGAGAATCTACTGAAAAAGTTAGAAAATTGCACAAGAGGAGAAAACTGAGAGTAAATGCGAGCAAGAATAAGGTTATGCGGGAAATGGAAAGCAGAAAGATAAAGTAATGAATACTAGAATCTACTGAAAGAGTTAGAAAATTATGCAAAAGGAGAAAACTGACAGAAAATGTGAGGAAAAAATAAGGTTCTCAGGGTATTGAAAATAAAACAATTAAAAGTGTGCCGAAGTTTCTTCGCCGCAGTTGAGCTTTCTGTACAACCGCTACAGCGTATAATCAAGGTCACCGAGAATAGATCTATCTTTCGGTGGACTCGATATAATGGATGATGAGCCGCAGCACATGCAACTTTCAACCACGGCCAGGTGGTGGCCTGTCCTATAGCGTTGCCAGACACATGATTATGGCTAACTTTAACCTTAAATAAAATAAAAACTACTGAGGCTACAGAGCTGCAATTTGGTATGTTTGATGATTGGAGGGTGGATGATCAATATACCAATTTGCAGCCCTCTAGACTCAGTAGTTTTCAAGATCTAATGGCGAACAGACAAAAATGCAGACAGAAAAAGTTCGGACGGGCAGACAAAGCCGGCACAATAGTTTTCTTTTCAGAAAATTTAAAGACAAATTAATGCACATGATTATGTGTCGTGGAAAAACGAAAGCAGTGGATTTGTACGTGGTTTTGCGAGGCGATATAATGTATGTCTGAACGATAGTTGAAGAGGTGAATCAGATAACACGTTAAGCAAGGAAGGCAGTAGGGTGTCCGCAAAAGACTGAAGAGATACTTAGTGTCCGTGGAAGCTAATAAAGAAATATATGGAATTATTTCAGAGACAACACCCCTTTAGGAAAGTGTAATATGAATGACAGAAAAACTGAAGCTGTTTACTTTTTTGTTTCATAGGAAACGTTTTAAATGAAGAACAGGAAAGTAAGAAATGTAAATAAATGTAAAATAAAATAGTGATATAAATATCAACACAAGTTAATGGTTGCGTTAGAGTTTGGGATGTGTTGATAGTGTGGGAAGACGAAAGGATGATAGGCTGCTAAGATAAATAGAGTGCATAAGTGGTAAGTGACTGGAAGATAGAAGAAAGGGAGACAGAAAAGGCTAGATAGATAGGAGGGGAAGAGGTCATGGAAAAGAAGGGCCTTGACACTCAGAAAGAGCGCTAATGCATATAACATACGGATCAAGGGCACGATGTATATTTTTTTTTTTTTGTTAGTTTAACCAGACCACTGAGCTGATTAACAGCTCTCCTAGGGCTGGCCCGAAGGATTAGACTTATTTTACGTGGCTAAGAACCAATTGGTTACCTAGCAACGGGACCTACAGCTTATTGTGGAATCCGAACCACATTATAGCGAGAAATGAATTTTTATCACCAGAAATAAATTCCTCTTATTCTTCATTGGCCGGTCGGAGATTCGAACTCGCGGCCAACAGAGTGGTAGCTGAGAATGGAACCCGCTCGGCCAACGAGGAACTGGCACAATCTATAAAGAATAGGTCACCTTGCTGGTGAGCCTTCTGCATTAGTGTATGAAGTAGGTAGTCATGTGAAAGTTAAGTGCACAGGGGCTTCATCCATAATTCAATGATAAATTATGATTGCCAGTTGCCATTATCCTTTGAATTTGCTTTTGTGAAGCCAACCGTGTTAGCTAAACCCTTCAATGTTGGTAAAGTACAGCGCTTGCATTGGAAGAAGAATGATTCCTATTTAAAAATAAAAAAAACAGAACAACTTTATAATTACTTCCCTGCCAGGGTAACATTATTATCATAATTATTTTCAAAGATAATACCTGATATTTGATATTCAATTCTAAACCGTTATTTAATCATCATAAGCAATATATTTTTTCCAGAATACTGGCTCTAAATCCAGCTTAGGGGTGGGGAAGGGCGGCTCCCATTGATTATAAACATTCAGTCGCTGTGCTGTTGTTGCATAATAATAAAACGTTGGCACTGTCAATTGATACAAACAAACGTGAGAACTTTTCCACAAACATTAATGATGTTGGTCAGATTTAACGTTCCAACTTGAATGGAAAACAGAGTTTTTTTTGACGCGGAAAATTCATTCATCTCTCTAAAAGGCTGGGGGAGGGGGTGGGCCCAGCCAGACCAATTCAGTATCGGTCCCAGCCCGGATAAATAGGGAGGGTAGAGTCAGGAAAGGCATCCGTCGGTAAAGCATATGCCAAAACCTGTTATGAAATCGAGCCGTTCTAGACAGAAATACCAGGACGTGCCTCATTAAAAGCGGCAACCCCGACGTGGGATCAAGCTGAGAAGAAGAAGAAGAAGAAGAAGAAGAAGAAGAAGAAGAAGAAGAAGAGGAGGAGGAGGAGGAGGAGGAGGAGGAGGAGGAGGAGGAGGAGGAGGAGGAGGAGGAGGAAGAAGAAGAATCCCAAATTAGAAAGACTGGTTTTAACACCTGACCACTAGAATAGAAGAAGACGGGGAAGAAGAAGAAGAAGAAGATGAAGAAGAAGAAGAGGAGGAGGAAGAAGAATCCCAAATTAAACTGGTTTCAATGGAAAGTAAATCCTTAGTGTTAGTTACTCTCCGTCTTATGATAAAAGAAGGCGTCAAATATCCAGGAAGAATTTTGTGTATGAGACAATTAATAAGATTTTTTGAGAAATATACTATGCCACCATCTCACCCATGAAGTTTACAGAGAATATCTCAGATTTCTAATGATACACATAATACTTTCAGCCCTCTTTATAAACAATGAATTTCATCCTAGCATAGATACAACTCTTAAGTATTATCTTCCTAAATTTAAGGAGCGTGTAAAAGCTTCACATTTTAATGGGTTATTATGTTCACTTCAGGAAGATAGACAGTTTTTTTCATCCACATCTAAGTAAATGTGTCCCTTTTAAAAAGAAAGTAAAACTATATAATGACGAAAATGAGTGATGACATACGCGAAACCAGGATTGTCGTATGTTTCAAATTTACTGACAAGAAACGAAGCATATTTCCATATTTCCATCTTTCCATCATCTCTCTCTCTCTCTCTCTCTCTCTCTCTTTATCGTATGTATCTATCAAGGTTTTTATTTCCGGATTAGTCCTTTGTTATACTCCCCCTATGTTATCGCGCACCAGCTATTAGGTATTAATTACAATTCCCCGTCCGGTTCTTTTGTCCCGAGTCTCCTTTTTGGTCTTCGATTACTTTCTCTGCGCATATCCTTTTCCATAACGACCCGGATGCTGCCCTTTCCCAGGTTTTGCTTTCTAGTTGTTTTCCCCTGGTCTCCTGTCCCTTTCTCTGCGTTATCTATCAATAATCGTCAAGTGGTGTCTTGTCCTTTGTTTCCTTCTGTGATACTCGCTGGTTTTCGAATCATTTTCGCGACTTCATTATGGTTTAGCGAAAATTTGTTCCATTACTTTTCGGTTATATTTGGTTAAAGAGGTAAATTATACTTTATGCTATGTTTTTTTTTTTTTTGACTCTGACCAGTTGTCACTAGATAGGTTCCAGATGGCAAGAAATGGGAAAGATGTATCACTGTCTGATGTTATTTAGCCTTACCTTAAAGGTTCTGTATTAGTTTTCTGTTAAAGAAAACTATTGAGATGGCGTTTTGTCTGTTCGTCCGCCCTCAGATCTTAAAAAATACTGAGGCTAGAGGGCTGCAAATTGGTATGTTTATCATCCACCCTCCAATCATCAAACATAAAACAAACAGCAACCCTCTAGTCTCAGTAGTTTTTATTTTATTAAAGGTTAAAGTTAGCCATGATCGTGCGTCTAGCACCGCTAAAGGTGTCAACAATACCGGCCACCACCGGGCCGTGGTTTAAAGTTCCATGGGTCGCGGCTGAGAATTTCATGGGAAGTGGCTGACAGTTTTCTGCTGTAAGAAAATTTGATTGCGCCGAAGAAACTTCGGTGCATTTTTTACTTCTTTTTATGTTGTTAGCATTTAACCGGTGAATACATGAATGAAAAGAAATTATTGCATACAAGAAAATTATTGTTTTACATAAGAGTTTGCTTTATTGTTTGTGAAAAGTATCGATTACAATAATAATAATGTTTTGGTTATTTTTTCTGTTAAATATAACTTCATACGCTGTTAAAATGACCATTCAATGACTTTGAAAACTGATCCTAAACTTCTAACAGATTTTTTCACCCATCAAAAACAAAACTTAATCCGCTGATCAGTATGTCGAAATATTAATCCACTGATCAGTATGTTAAAATATAACTGAAAAACTTATCGATTTTTAAGTTCTTATAAAATATGAACCTAAAATTTCAGTACCTATATTCTAGAGGAAATATACAAGGTCGTTTAAAGGGTATTTCATGTGCTGTATTGTATATCCAAATTCTAATTTTACACTTGAGGGTATTCATGGTCCATATATGATGAAACTTACTCTTGTAGATTTCCACCATATAGATTGTCAGATTGTGATGTAGACAATTATGAGAAATTCATAAAAGTATAACAGTGAATGGGTCTTTTAGAATACACATTGACGCATTTAAATATATTAAGTACACTGATTCTAATATGCGCGTTTCGTCTTTTTGAGATTTTCTCAGCATTTATGCTTTTAAACCCCAGCAAAGATGTACCACAATAATCATTTGTGAAGAAGAATACATAATTGTTTCAACCGTTACCCTAAAAAGCTGATGGTAAACTGTTTTTTTTTTTTTGGGGTGGGGGGGGGGGGCGGGGGTCGAAGAGCAAGAAAAAAATTGGCGTATTCAAGCTGAGAGATCAGATTGTGATGTAGGCAATTATATGAAATTCATAAACATATATTCATGTTTAAATTTTTTAGGAAACTCATTTATGCATTTAAAATGACAAAATCTCAACGCGTTTTACAAGACTCTCACTCAATTTATACTATGGGAGATTAAGCACAGATTTATCTGAAGAACAGTTTGTGAAAGGGAATGCAAAATGTTTTCAATCGGTACTCTCACCAGCTGGTCCGCTGTTATAGTGTTTAGCGTCGTGTCATGCCACTCAGATGTCACGGGTTCGCGTCTCCCCATGGGCGATGAAAAATCGCTGGCTCTGTAGGCCTATCGTGATCAGTTACTGCTGCAGTGAGGGGTGCCTGCGGTGGGAGGTTGAAACCAATTTTCTTTGGAAGCGTGCATTTCAAGTCAATGGCCCCTGTGTGCTTGTTCCATGTGAATAGGTTTTATCTACGAAATAATAATAATAATAATAATAATAATAATAATAATAATAATAATAATAATAATAATAATAATAATAATAATAATAATGAAAATGTACTTTCATCAACTGATAAATAAACTTATTTAGGTCCGAAGAGCAAGGAAAAAATGAGCCTATCCAGGCTGAGAGATCAGATGAATTAATTCGGCAAAGGTCACGAACCAGATTAAAAGCTGATTAATTACTCCTGTTTCGAACTGCCCGCCTTCCTTATAACGAATCCGCTTCTCCAATCACTCATTCTGTCAAGGTTTTCCTTGGGACCTCCATTTCCTTTGGAGCTCTGCATCGGCTCCGAACTGTGACTAACTGGCATTCCAGCCGACAGTTCTTTATTAAAAACTATATATGGGATTAATTGTTGTCAGGCGCAGGTAATTGAGAAAGTATTCATGAATTTTATGTGAGGAAATTCCGTTGTGTACCTGGACCTCAGTTGAAAGACCTGGGTTCGATCCCGATGTGAGTCAGAAATTTATTTCTGTTCCACACGTGAATGTGTTTCTTACTTCTAAATATGTGTATGTTTATGTGTATACGTATATATATATACACGTGTATGTGTATGTTTATGTATTTTATACACACACACACACATATAAATATACCTACATACACACACACATATATATATGTATATATGTATATTTGTATATATATATATATATATATATATATATATATATATATATATATATTTATATATATGTATACATTTATTTATATATATATATATATATATATATATATATATATATATATATATATATATATAAATAAATATATAATATATATATATATATATATATATATACATATATATATATATATATATATATATATATATATATATATATATATATATATATATATATATATATATACCGTTGCAAGTGAAACCATGAATGAAAGCCAAAATAAAATATAAATCAAGTTGATTCCACTAGGCCCCATGCCGCTTTTTCACTAGGCCACTTTAACGTATTCAAAAATGAATGGAGCAATGTTATCAAAAGTTGATAGTTTCAAATATGAAGACAGAAAAGGGGTACATTCAAGGCACAATATTTGACTAACAGGCTGAACAGGTCAGTAAAATTTGCGTCCGCTTTCATGGTATAAAATTCTCTCTTTCTGTCTGTCTGTCTCTCTCTCTCTCTCTCTCTCTCTCTCTCTCTCTCTCTCTCTCTCTCTCTCTCTCAGCATTGTGTCCTTAAGGGTAACTGTAGAAGAGGCTTGATAAACAAAAAACCTGAAAAATAATCTTCGTAATCTTCAGCAATCTCTCTCTCTCTCTCTCTCTCTCTCTCTCTCTCTCTCTCTCTCTCTCTCTCTCTCTCTTGGAGCATCATATCCTGAAGGGTAACTGTGGGAGAGGATTAATAATAACGCAACCTGCAAACCATATTTGTTATCCTTAATAATTAGAAATCCATTTCCATTAGAGTATTAAATAACTAGGTCAGCCATTTGCGCATAATATGGTTGAAGACTGTTTCAGTTTCAAGTCCTGCTCTCAGTTATAATTTCTCTTTGTTCTTTTTGTTCCTGGTATCGCTGGAATTGTAACTTTAAGTCGTCCGCCTAGTTTCATTTTAGACTAAGTGTCTATTTAAATTTATGTGTGGAGGGCAATAAGCAATCCGAGGCTGTCTTAAAAAATAAATATGAAATTGAGAAAAAAAATATTTATAAAAATGATATCATACATAGCTGAGCCCGTAAAAGCAACAAGGACATATTCTGATGTCAGTTTGTTAGACCTTTCAGCCATATAAAACGTTTAGGTTGCTAATTGTCAAGGCTTTCTTGAGAGGTGTTTAAGTAAGTTTTCCGAATTCATAGTAATAGCAAAACCTGTCCCATTGTTATACAATTTTTTTTATGTGAATGGAACAAATGGATAGACCACAGATCTGGATTATTCAAGCTCGCTTTAGAAGTTTTGGCAAAAGTAAATTATGAAGAAGGAATGATGGAGATCTTAACTAGAGGTTTCTCAACATTGCAGTTCATGAAATTAATCCCCTAGTTGCTTATAAATTCACTTTGCCAGTGCAGAATTTTTTACTTATTTATTTATTTCTTTGTTGGTATATTTCGATACGGTGGTAATCCAGGATTACTGTTATCAAATATTTGAGCATCCGAGATACCGTGAAATATTTTGCCCGGAATTAAAACCCTACAGAATAAGTAAATGCACCGACGTTATTGACACATTCATGATGAAGTTTCAAAGTTTGCTTCCGAATATCTTGAATATCCCTCTCGGATCGTTTTCGAATTCGTATTTGATCTCGCTTTGGCGCCTGTTTGTTCTCATGAACACTTCAGCTATCAAAGGAATCTCCTCGTTTGCGTATTTAGAGCGGGTTTCGACCATGTTTTCCGGGTAAATAATGAGGCATGTGTGAAATCTAATGTGGCGATTAGATTGTGCAACCTCCTCGTGTTTCAAGGGCCTTTGTAGTTAAGCTTTCCTTTTATAGATTATCAGTTCTGTCCCATCTCTGTGACCTGTCAGACATTTTCCTTCCTCACATTTTATCCATTTGCAATTTCTCTTTGGCCATATGTTTCATCAAAGGTATTGCGTTAATTATATTACGATACTTCCTTTCAAAGTGTGAGGCACCATATACCCGCCGGGGGGACAACCAATCTAACCTATAATTGAAGCAAATCGAACTAGAGCATTACTGTAGTGACCAGCATAACTCTGGGACGCCTCATTTGAGAATGGATAATCATGCTTTGCTCAGCGAGCACCGCGGCGCTAATTGGTAAGGATGTAACAGAATCTCCCATCTAAAATACAACTCGAGGATGATGACCAAACAGGATGACTTTGTCCAATGGTTAAAATTAACGTCATCTAAAGTTTAAGCCCTCTTGCAACGATAGTTAGTCCTACTCTTTTCAGTTTTCAAATAAAGCAATTCTGTTTGGTTATCCGGGTCTGAACCATTTTCCAAAAATGAAAAGACATCCTGTTCAACATTATACAATAATTAACTTGACAAACAACGCGTAAAGAGAGCATGAATATATATGTTGGTGGGAAAGTATATATATATATATATATATATATATATATATATATATATATATATATATATATATATATATATATATATATATATATATATATATATATATATATATATATACATACATATATACATATATATTATTTTTGTTAAAAAATCAGCAAGTTCTTTACCCAATCCCAGGTAGTCCTCTATACATCTTTGAAGTATAACAAAAACTTTAGATTTGCATGACCGACAATTTTTATCATTTACAATAAAACAATAATACTTTTGATGAGAAACTTCTCTGTACGGAATCAGAGAATACATAATGTAAATTACATGATTTAAATAAATTGGAAATCGAAATTCGAGAGAGAGAGAGAGAGGGGTTTGCTGTTTGATTTCCAAATGAATAACATGTGGATCAACAACGCTTATATAGTACAATTCCTGCAGCCCTTATCAAGAGAGATTAGTTTAGAAGGTATTGTTTCCAAATTGTTACCATGTGGATCAGCCAAGTTTATGTAAAATATTTCCTGCAGCCCTTACCAAAAATACAGAAGAGAGAGAGAGAGAGAGAGAGAGAGAGAGAGAGAGAGAGAGAGAGAGAGAGAGAGAGAGAGAGAGAGAGAGAGTTTAAGGTATTATTTCCAAATTAGCACCATGTGGATCAACCAAAGTTACATAAAATATTTCCTGCAGCCCTTACCAAGAACACACCAGAGAGAGAGAGAGAGAGAGTTTAAGGTATTATTTCCAAATTAGTACCATGTGGATCAACCAAAGTTATATAAAATTTCCTGCAACCCTTACCGAGAAAAGTGTAATTAATCATATAAGTGTTTAAGGCATTGTTTCCGAATCAATACCAGATGGATCATCAAGGTTTATGCAGAATATTTTTTGCAGCCTTTACCAAGAAAAGTGTCATTAATTTTGAAACTGTTTCGCATGTGATGAAAACAACAGCACCTCGGCAGTACAGAACATGAGCCAAGGGAATGTCCTTGCCAGGTAATGAATTCCAACACCGAGAATAATGAAGAGTTCCAAAGAAATGTCGGTAAATGATTCTACTTGAATTCATGTCAGACCTGCGGGGCTTCGATAATTCGCAATGTTTCTCATCTTTTATCGCCTCATTCTTTGTGCAGTATCTTAATCTCGAAGAGTCTCTGTCGTAGACTGATAACTTCGATATAGTTATACTGGAATGCTGTGTGTTTAATCTCTCTTATTTGCTTCTTTAGTGAAAACGATTTAAAAAATGCCTTTGAGGAATAAAATTTTGCCTCTCCAACGATGGCCTCTTGGTTAATATACTGAAATAGTTACATTGTGTGGATTCTCAAGTATTCATCTAAGTTTTCTACGAGTTCCTAAAAACTTGAAAATTACCTGTCTCCTGTTCCTTGATTATATAAATCACAGATTAGGAGAAAAAGAAAATACCTTTCCTACAATTCATTTCTCTTCCCCGTCCCGCTTGCGCCACATTGTAACATCGTATAGTGTGATAAACCATAAAAAACACACACACACACACACACACACACACACACACACATATACTGTATATATGTTATATATATATATATATATATATATATATATATATATATATATATATATATATATATATATATATATATATATATATATATATATATATATATATATATATATATATATATATATATATATATATATATATATATGTATATATATATATATATATATATATATATATATATATATATATATATAGTTAAAAGTTAATGTTAAAGTCCTCCTGGGCCTCTGTAGGCTCATAGGACAGGCGCTGATCTCCTGTTTCTTAGGCCGACAGCCAGTGGGGACAGATCCCAATGCCTACGACACGTGGCAAGTGTGTCGCTAGGCCCACTGTTTGACTTCCCAGTCTGAGGGCTGGTACCTGTTCTCCTACTGAACCTCTCGGGTTTTTTTTTGGGCCTCCAGGTTGATGGGCTGCCGGATTTTTGCAGTGACGCAATCTGAGCCATCAGTGAGCGGCGGGATTTGAACCCCGGCTCTTTAGAGTGGTAGCCAAGAATCCTACCACTGCTCCACCACGGCGGAATATACAGTGTATATATATATATATATATATATATATATATATATATATATATATATATATATATATATATATATATATATATATATATATATATATATATATATATATATATATATATATATATATGACCTCACCAACAGGCAAGCTCAAAGAATCATCCAGCTCACGTTCAGTTCAACCTGAATTATTAATACGCATGCTGATCTTTTTTTTTTTAACTTTCCATCTCATGAAGTGTCATTATTAAAGCCCTTTCTACCCACGCGTTCTCCTTGGAGTCATGTTTTCTTTTTTAAATGACATGCAGCCCCTCATAACTCTATTCTTCCAAAGACAAGCTCATCAGCACAACGATCCCTCCTCTCTGTGTTCACGCAAATTACCTGCTCTCCTCGATTGTCGCCGTATGTCAGGCTGAAATTTACATGAGGCGGCGGAGCCCTCTCATGTGACCTCTCTCAGGTCACATTGCGTTATACTTAAATTAAGTATACCTTAGTTTAACCAGACCACTGAGCTGATTAACAGCTCTCCTACTGCTGGCCCGAAGGATTAGACTTATTTTGCGTGGCTAAGAACCAATTGGTTACCTAGCAACGGGACCTATTGTGGAATCCAAACCACAGTATAGCGAGAAATGAATTTCTATCACCAGAAATAAATTCCTCTAATTCTTCATTGGCCAGCCGGAGACTCGAACGCGGCCCAGCAGAGTGCTAGCCGAGGGTGATATCGACCCATCCAATGAAGAACTGCGTTGCACTTAAAGCTTAGTACTTATCTGATTACGATTATAAAGTTTACCCTACATGAACTGCCTTTTTCAGTAAATATTTGTACGAGTTGAAGATCAATTGTCAGATATTTTTGAAAAGAGATACCGAGATTTTTTTTTTTTTTTTTTTTTTTTGCTTTAATAATCGAGTGGGAAATGAACATCTATTTCATGAGTTCAAAAGAAATTCTGCATTTTTCTTCTGAACAACTGGCAAATAATTTTCACAAGATGTGAAATCGATGAGAATTTTCATTTGTCTCTGAATGAATCCGAAAAACTTAAGAAAAAAACTTTATTGAGATTTCAAAGAACTTTTCTTCAAATGGAAATATAAAATAAGAAATGATGACGACAAAGTTTCCTGGAAAAAGAGCTTTGTTTATGATGGAAAAAACATAAGTTGAAGCTGAAATCATTAGAATTACGACAGTAAGAAATAAAAAGTATAAATGTTCGTAAAGTGAAAAAAAAATATAGAAAACAAAAGCAAATACCTGGGGTAGGGACCCGAGTTAGAAAAATAAAAGCTGGAGCCGGCAAATAAAAGGAAACAGTATAAACAAGATCGCGAGAGGAAAAGACAAATAAAAAAAAAGGGATGGAGAGACAAACTGAGAAATAAAAAAAAATATTTACGTTACATATAACAGAAAAGTCTCAGTCATTTTATGCTTTGGAAAAAATAAGACGGACTTTGCAATTTTTTAAAATGCAATAGACTAACAAAAGCTATGTATTATTATTATTATTATTATTATTATTATTATTATTATTATTATTATTATTATTATTATTATTATTATTATTCAATAGATGAAACCTATTCATATGGAACAAGCCCACCAAAGGGGCCACTGACTTGAAATTCATGCTTCCAAAGAATATTAAGGTGCTCTTTAGGAAGAAGCAAGAGGAAGTAAGGGGAAATACAGAAAGAAGAGATCCCGTTTATTACAAAAGAAATAATAAATGAATAAGTAGATAAATAGATAAAAATGTATTAAAATGCAATTCATTTCAGCCTGAACTTCTAAAGTTCCAACTGCACGACCTCCTCTGGGAGGCTGTTCCACAGTCCAATGGTGTAAGGAATAAAGGACCTTTGGAACTGAAAGCATTAAAATACACAATTAATAAATAAAGTTGGTGAAGTGACGACTTTTTACCATGAAAAGCTTGTAAGCTCCTCATCAAGAAACTTTGGGATCCCAGAATTCCATTCTTCAATAGTACTTTCTGTTCATGAGCAGCTGAGGATCTGAGGTGCTATTTATGACTTCTGGTTCAGTGCATTAGGTGGTGGCCATAGAACAAATGCCCCGGGGCGTTTCACCCCCAGCACACTCTCCACAAATGCCCCGGGGCGTTTCACCTCCAGCACACTCTCCACAAATGCCCCGGGGCGTTTCACCTCCAGCACACTCTCCACAAATGCCCCGGGGCGTTTCACCTCCAGCACACTCTCCCGCCTTTGTTCGCAATCTACCTTTTATGCAATTTAAGAATTATTTATTGCCTGGTCTCTTTAGCCATTTCTTATCTACTGGTTGCCATACAAAATTTTATTTATAGTTATATTTAGCCATTTACATAGCGATGTTTATTGCTTTTGTTTATTAGGTAAAATTCTTGAAATATGGCTATTTTTAGTAGTTAACATAATCTTTCCGAAGAATTCTTTTTTTTTTCTTCCCAAATGGCCATTTATTGCGAGGATTCTGCTATACAACTCTGCAGGACTCTGGCATTGTTTGACGAAGGGTCAGAAGCGGAACAGCTTCTTAATCAGTGGGTATGCCTCTTGAAACGGCACCATGCAAACATGCCTTGCCTGGCAAACATTCAAGATGGATACCTCGATTACTGACAACAGGACAGAGTGTGATTTGAGTTGCAACTTCCAGGCCATGTTTCACTGGTTTCCAGGCTAATATAATTTCCGTAGGTTAGTAGACAGGACCAGATACGTGTTCGCCACTTGGTGCCTTTTATCTAATTATACTCTCGGTCTCATCCTTGTAAGTACATGAATTGCTTTTTCCGGCTAGACATATTTATTTAGACAGTTACTATGCGGTAACCTCACTTAATCATGCCGCTAGACGATCTAGTATATTTTTGTTTAGAAGCTATTTATCAAGATGTTTCTGTTGTTAGGATATACAATCTTCATTGTCGCAGTCAGGCACGCCATCCTAGCACAACAATTATCAACTATTTAAAGAAAAGTATATTTCACTTCATACTCAAAATTCTCTCAAAAGGCTGAAAATTCTCATCTGAGATCATCATTAAATTCATCCGTTTTGAGCAGGTTACTAAACATATTCTGTGAGAATGAAACTTCCAAGTATTTTATTCTCCCAAGAAATATTATGCTGACATTTATGACGGGGTCAACTGGCAACCATCTTGGGATTTCTAGTGTTTCCCAGAGTTGAAATAAAGTTACCTGCTGTGAATGAACATATAATTTTTCTTGCCTAAATGACTATCTAAAAGGTTCTCCGCTCAAAGATGGTTCAGTAAATCAAGTCGTTAGATGTCGAAGAAATATAAGAGAATATTTATTTCACATTGCAAAGAAATAAGAAAGATTACCTCCCAGCCTGCGAATATTTCAATAAGGTCTGATATTCATGATGATAAATAAAGGAACGACAGAAAGGTCAAAGGTCGAATTCATCCATCAGCGCTCCACGCGAGTAATTGACGTCCAGGGAAATCAAAATTTTAAAGCAGTTCGAGGCTGATTCAGTGTTATTCACTGCGCCATGATATAACCATCCAAAGGTCCATTCAGGAGTGATAGGAATAATTATTTTCATTGAAAGACGAGAGACAAGAATAGAGGATTTCGTTGCTTTAGTGACAATGACTTGAATTTATCTTCAATATTGTGATGATAAGAGGCAATTCACTTATTACCTTTGCGCTAATATCATATTCTGTTTGTGGTATATCTAAATGGGTAATTCTGACGTAATAACATGCAGACCATATGTACAAACGCATCAATACTGTCATGCAACGTACCCGTATTTGAATAACAGAGAAATGTGAAGATCTAAAGAAATCAATATTCTCGAATATCATGTTATAAGCACATACGATTGTAAAATTTCTCATTTCAGACATCATGGTTGAAATGCGTTTGGTAGTAAAATATAGTAATTTAATCAAATGATTTTTTTGTCGACCATTTTTTTTTTGAATATTTCTACTATCTATGAGATTTTGTGGCAAAAATGGTGAGGCGTTTTATTTGGACATTAACTTTAAAAGTTTCGATGACTTCCATCCCCAGTGTTAGCATAAACGCACATGAGGACGCAGAAACATCACTACATACGTACAAACACACACACACACACATATATGTATATATATATATATATATATATATATATATATGTGTATGTGTGTGTGTGTGTGTGTGTGTGTGTGTTTACAGTACATGCAAATGTAGGTGTATGCATATCCATGCATACACGTACATACATATATACATACATACGTACACACACATATACTGTATATGTGTGTGTGAGTTTGTATGCATGTATGTATGTAAGTGTATGCATGAATATGCACTCAGCTATATATGCATGTACTGTGTATATATATATATATATATATATATATATATATATATATATATATATATATATATATATATATATACATACACTGTGTATATGTGTGTGTATGTGTGTGTGATGTTTTGTCATGTATGCAGTTATGTTGATACTGGGGATGGATGTTATGTGTGCATATATATGTTGATACTGGGGATGGATGTTATATATATATATATATATACTATATATATATATATATATATATATATATATATATATATATGTGTGTGTGTGTGTGTGTGTGTGTGTGTGTGTGTGTGTGCGTCTGCGCTTGTGTGATTATGTGAGTGTGTAGAAATATGTATATAAGAATATTGAACTAAACAATCATTACTCGGTATAATAATACGAAATTGATAAATCTAGTCTTTTTTAAAAAGTAAATAAAAATCTAAGAAATTATATTTTAGTGATATTATTATTGCACAGATCATGGTAAAAAATATACTACAAATCTTCCAGAGAGAGAGAGAGAGAGAGAGAGAGAGAGAGAAGAGAGGGGGCTTTATTTTACTGAAAGCGATAAAATCAAGACTGTTCTTCCTAGAATATGAATAATATTGTCCTCACTATCAGACAGCAAATGCCAATAATACGAATAGCTGAATATTTATGTCAAAACTCATTAGTAATATTTCCACTCTAAAAATTAAGATATTCGAATAATTACATCGCTTGAGATAATAAATTTCATAACGATACGTCAGCGTTCGCGTAATATCTTTAGAAATAAAAGCTTGAAGTGTTGAAAACTGTAATGGTTTCATTTAATCATTATCCACAAGGAAAATATTGTTCCATTGTAATTTATGTATTTAGAATTTTTCCACATCGTTCTTTATCTAGATGACAAACCATCATTTGTTAGTGGAATTTCTCTCTGTGAAATATGGTACTCAAGATATCTCCGAAGTATTTTCACATATTTCTAATTAGTTTTACTCATGAAACCAATTACACAGGGATAGTTATAAAAGAGAAACTTTTCAGTAAAGATTTATACGAGGCAAGAAACAACATTTGCCGAGCCTAGCTTGAAATAAGTGATTTATTACATGTATTATCTATTGTATATAATTAAACCATTTCCTTTTCATCAGTGTTTCTTCAAATATTTTTTTTGTGCTTTACATTGTTCACGGTTTTGCTAAAACCACTTTTGACACTCGCTGCCACGTCAGATAACTAAGAAAGAAATGATTCTTTGCAGAAAGGGAAACCTGATTAAATCTGTACTTAAAATCATTGACACGACCTGAAAATAGTCTACTGAATTCGAGTAGGTTTTCCTTTAATTACATCCCACATTCTTTCGAGTTTCCCCCGTCACCTTATTTTCGTTTCTCGTCCGTCTCTTTTGTGGACTCCCTCTCGGAAATAACATATCCCCTTCGCCTGCTTGTATATTTCTGTAAGCGATTCCATTTCCCCCTACGGCAAATTGTTTTCCTTATTTTCTCAGGGTTTCAGCAGTAATATGGTCTCATATAT